>NW_017670465.1:0-100628 GCF_001879085.1 Nicotiana attenuata | reverse complement strand
CGGATACTTATTCTTGATTGTAACCTTGTTCAACTGCCGGTAATCAATACTCATTCTCATTGATCCATTCTCCTTGTTAACAACAATACCGGCGCACCCCAAGGCGAAACACTGGACCTAATGAAGCCCCTCTCAAGCAAATCTTGCAACTGTTCTTTTAACTCTTTCAACTCCGGCGGGGCCATACGATATGGCGGAATAGAAATGGGCTGAGTGCCCGGAACCAAATCAATGCAGAAATCTATATCCCTGTCGGGTGGCATACCCGGCAGGTCTGAAGGAACAACATCAGGGAAATCACGAACAACGGGCACAGAATCGATAGAGGGAACCTCAGCACTAGAATCCAGAACATAAGCTAAATAAGCCAAACACCCCTTCTCAACCATACGCCGAGCCTTCACATACGACATGACACTGCGGGTAGAATGACCTGGAGTCCCTCTCCACTCTAAACGAGGCATACCCGATAAAGCTAAGGTCACAGTCTTCGCATGGCAGTCCAAAAATAGCATGGTAAGGCGATAACCAGTCCATCCTCAATATAATGTCGAAGTCAACCATGTCCAACAGCAACAAATCTACTCGAGTCTCAAGGCCTCCCATCACCCTAATACAAGAACGATGGGCTCGATCGACCACAATAGAATCACCCACCGGTGCAGACACATAAACAGGAACACTCAATAAATCACTAGGCATGACTAGATGCGGCGCAAAATAAAATCGAAGCTTCTCTACCACAAACCAGAACAGTATCTGCACCTCCACCTCTAATACCTTTACCTCCACCTCTAATACCTTTACCTCAACGAGCCTCCGAAGACGTAGCTGATCTAACACCGGTCCGCTGCTGCTCGGCTGAAGAAGCGGTGCATGACCTCGCCATTCACGAGAGGACAAGAGTAGAGGTTTCAATTTAGCACTGAGAGAACAAAATCGCACGACAGGAAAGAATAGAAGTGAAACTTTTTCCTAACTCTATAGCCTCTGGGGATAAATACAGACGTCTCCGTACCGATGCCTCAGACTCTACCAAGTTTGTCCGTGAGTCGTGAGACCTATGTAACCTAGAGCTCTGATACCAACTTGTCACGACCCAGATTTCCCACCTTCGGGGGTCGTGATGGCGCCTACTAGTAGGAACTAGGCAAGCCAAGCTTAATCACTTCCCATTAAGCACCTATTCCTTTTTAATAATTAACAGCATTAAAATAAAGGCAACAGAACTAAATTCATAAGCGGAAGTCTTAAATTTCAAATAACTGAATAAAATACAGAGTTCCCAACATGAATCTCTACCCAAGAACTGGAGTCACATACTCACGAACATCTAAGAATACTAAATACAAGGTCTGAAAGAAACATCTCTGTTTTGTCTCGGGTACAATGAGATAACAGTCAAATATAAGGATAGGGGAGACGCCGGGCCTGCGGACGCCTACAAGGCTACCTCGGTGTCTCGCTGGACTGGAAACCTGCACCCACGCTACTGGAGCTGCTGACCAAAACCTGGATCTGTGCAAAAGAGCACAGAGTGTAGCATCAGCACAACCGACCACATGTGCTGGTAAGTGCCTAGCCTAACCTCGGCGAAGTAGTGACGAGGCTAGGACCAAACTACCAGATAAACCTGTGCAGTTCAAATATATACATACGACGGAAAGAAATACGGGAAGTAAACAGTCAATAACGGAAGGGGGAACATGTTTTTGGGAGGCAACAGTTACGATTAGGAAAACACAATATAAAGATGGAAGCAGCCAAAGAATTTACAACGAATCAAGAAACGAACACTCCAACTAAACACCCTTTGAATCAGCAAATGTTGTGGCGTGCAACCCGACCCTCAAATATCATTGTTGCGGCATGCAACCCGACCCTCAAATATCATTGTTGCGGCGGGCAACCCGACCCTCAAATATCATTATTGCGGCATGCAACCCGACCCTCAAATATCATTGTTGCGGCGTGCAACCCGACCCTCAAATATCATTGTTGCGGCGTGCAATCCGATCCTCCAATATCATTGTTGCGGCGTGCAACCCGACCCTCAAATATCATTGTTGCGGCGTGCAACCCGATCCTCAAATATCATTGTTCCGGCGTGCAACCCGACCCTCAAATATCATTGTTGCGGCGTGAAACCCGATCCTCAAATATCATTGTTGCGGCGTGCAACCCGATCCATAAATAGCATTGTTGCAGCGTGCAACACGATCCCATTTCCTCATATCACGTGGTAGGCGTGCCACACGATCCCATTTCATAATACTACGTGGTAGGCGTACCACACGCTCCCATTTCATCAATCACAATATAACAAAATAATCCCGGCTGGGGGACAACAATGTATAACTTCCCGGCAAGGGAACAACAACATAATAACTTCCCGGCAAGGGAACAAAATATCAAATCAAATGTCCCAGCAAGGGAGAAACATCTATTACCGCACTGGTCCCAACATCTAACTACCGCAGCTATAACCGACCCTGTTACAACATCTAACTGCCACAACTATGATCAATCCAGTTACGACACCTATCTACCACAACTATGATCAATCCTGTTACAACATCTAACTACCACAACTATAATCAAACTTGTTACTACACCTAACTACCTCAGCTATAACCAGCCTATTACAACACTTAACTACCTCAGCTATAACCAACCTATGACAACACTTAACTACCTCAGCTATAACTATAGTCATCACTCAACACAAGGAAGCATTAACCTACGCGTCCGTAATATCAATTAAGAACACAGTACAAGGGAACCACAACTCAACAATAGCCCGCCAAGGGGGGCAACATGATGATCTCTTCTCTTTCTCACTTTTACTTCACAATTCTCTTCACAACTCGAGCCAATGCTCTAGAGGTTCAATTATCACTTATACTTTCGCGATTCGTTCTACGACTGTAGCCAACGCTTCTCAATATTCATAAGCCACGATTCCTTCCACAACTTTGCACAACAAATAGAAATACTCGCCAAGGCATGAAAAATACAACAAAGTCATGAAAATCACAGTATAGGACTCACGGTCATGCTAGACACCAATGTATAGATACTCGTCACCATGCCTATACATCGTACTCGACAATTAGCAAGTAGCAAATAAGACTCAACTCCTATCCCCTCAAGCTAAGGTTAGACCAAACACTTAGCTCCACTTCCACGGCTAGATCAATCCACAACGACCGCTTTCCCTCTCGAATTCGGCTCCAACTCAATCAAATCTATGAAATAACGACTTTATAATATCAATAATATCTAAATAAATCAAGCCCATGCCTAAATATAGATTCCCAACCTTTCTTCCAAAAATTCCAAAATCGACCCCGGGCCCGCTTGGTCAAAACACGAGGTTCGGACCAAAATCAAATCCCCCATTCACCCACGAGCCCGAATGTATAATTTGTTCTCAAATTCGACCTCAAAACGAGGTCTAAATCAAGAAAAAGTAAAAAGCCCTAACTATATCCATTTTCCCCAATTTCTACTCTAAATTACATGTTTTAAGCCTAGAAATCTAATAGATGTTGATGAAAATGGAAGAAAATAAGTTAAAGATTACTTACCCAAGAGGTTATGGTGAAGGATTGCTTCAATGGTCGCCTAAGAGCTTGGAGAAGAAAGGTTTTTCTGTGAAAACTTGGTGAAATCCCGTAGCTACTGTTTCTGAAGTTTAAAAATAACTGGGCAGAAAAATGCTCTATGCGATTGCGAAGAAGGTCATGCGATCGCATAGGGATAGGAAGGTTGGCCATTGCGATCGCAGAAAGGACAATGCAATCGCATAGAAGAAATAGGCCGGGCATCGCGATCGCGAACGGAACTATGCGATCGCGTAGAGGAAAATAAAGGGCTTCTCAACTTAACACTATGCGATCGCAGAAGGGTCTACGCGATCGTATACAACAAAATGAAACCCTGAACAAGTTACACTATGCGATCGCGGACAAAGCTATGTGATCGCATAGAACAAACAACTGGACAACAGCAGACAGCAGATCTGCAACATTTCTAAAGCTAAAACCATCCCAAAACACATCCGAATCACACCCAAGCCCTCGGGGCTCCTAACCAAACACATGAACTAACTCAACAACATCATACGAACTTAACCGTGCGATCAAATCGCCAAAATAACATCATATACATCGAATCAAGCCTCAAAACTCATGTTTTTCTTTGAAATTTTCATAAAGCATCAAATTTTCATTTTAAGTCCGAAACACGTCAAACGACGTCCAACTTCAACCAAATTTTACAGAAAGCGCTTAAACCATATATAAGACCTGTACCGGGTGTCAGAACCAAAATACGAGCCCGATACCACAGTCTTTTAATCAAATTTCATTTCCAATTTCCTTAATAATTTCGATAAAACAATTTCACAGAAAAATTCATTACTCGGGCTCTGGACCTCGGAATTCGACTCCAGGCATATGTCCGAGTCCCATATTTTTCTACGGACCCTCCGAGACCGTCAAATCACGAGTCCGGGTCCATTTACCCAAAATGTTGACCGAAGTCAAATATATTCATATTAATATCAAAATTTAGTATTTTTCACACAGAATTCATATTTAAGCTTTCCGGCTAAGCGCCTGGACTGCGCACGCAAATCGAGGCAACCTTAAATGAGGTTTTCGAGGCCTCGGAAGCACGGAATGAGTAAGAAAACAGGTGATGACTCTTTGGGTCGTCACAGGAACTATGTTAAAGCACTTGCACAAGCATACACGTAGTTGAACACTCTTATTGGATGTAAAGTTCTCCTGATTTTGCTGAGTATAGATGCACACTCTTGTTTACTCGTTATATATGTGAGAGTGGCTCTAGTTAGCAAGTGAGTTATCAACATGACCATGAGGTGTAAGGGGGGCATAGGATGCCAAGTGTTAGATTTCAGGTACTGGGACTCGTGAGCTGTAATTTGTCCAAGGATTCAGTACTTCGTGAAAATTGTTGGATAAGACCTGATGTGAACACTGTCGTAGGATCTAAATTATTGCTTACCTTTACTGTGTTGTTAATTTAGGATTTATGTTTTCGCTCGCTCTTCTATGTCATTATTTTGGTATTTCCGCTGTTACTTGCTATTTTCTTCCCTGGTTGTAGTATTGTTAGCCATTTCGTGTAGTCTTTATATATACATCATGTTCCGTTGTTCTTATATTTGTACAGTTTATTGGACTGGTAGGTGTCTTGACTGTTCCTCGTCATTACTCCACCGAGGTTAGTCTTGATACTTACTGGGCACCGCTGTGGTGTGCTCATGCTACTCTTCTGCACATTTTTGTTGTGCAGATCCAGGTATCGATCATTAGTAGTTATGCGGATCATTGCTGAGGAGACTCAAGGTAAACCTGCTGTTGCGTTCGCAGGCTTCGGAGTCACCTTCTTACTTTTATTCAAGTGTTTTCACTCTTTTTCGAACAATTATATTTAGAAGTGGTAGCTAACTCTGTAGAGCTTATGATTGTACTACCGGGTTTTGGGAATTATAAATTTTGTAGAGATTTCTGCTTCAAGACTGTTAAATTTTATTTATTATTGTGGTATTTCAGTATGAGTTAGACTTACCTAGTCCCTAAGACTAAGTGACATCACGATACCCAAACGGAGGGAAAGTTGGGTCGTGACATTAGTAGTTCTTGAACTCTGTTTTAGAACTGAAACGCCACTCCCAGCAGAGGTGCTCCATTGTAAGTACGTCTACTCTTTTTAGACATTTTTCTGAAAATTTTAGCTCATAGTTAATGCCATTTTAAACTTTTTCTTGAAAAAGAAAAAAAAGAAGAAAAATAAATGAAAGATTTGGGGGGAGAACGAAGGGTGTTTGCCGGTGATGGGCCTCTCTCATTCCCCTTAATCACATTATTGTATGACTCTTTACCTTCATTTTCCATTTGGGTCGGGCATGGGTTTTAAATTGGAACCAGCCAGCAGGTACTAGAGTAGGAGTGCGTCTTCAATTTTTGTAGTGCCACGTGTCCCTCTGTTAAAATTAGGAATAAATTTGAGCAATAGTATAACGGTAGGGGCAACTATGGGCTGATACTTAAAAAGATAATTTTAAACTATTTTCGATAGTACATGGATATATTTGACCCTTTTCTAAAAGAAAAATGAAATACTCAAGTTTTTTGGGTTTATGTGGAGCTCTCTATCCATGGTCATGGAAGTTGCAGCCATCATGGTAGATGAATTCCCTAATACTATAGAGGATGAGAGATGATTACAAAACATTTTAGGACATTTAAATTATGAAAAAGAAGTCCATAAAGGTGTAAAGCAAAATTTAGAGAAAAATTACTAAGAAATTAAGAGAGAGGACTTAGATTGAACCCCCAAAACACTAATTTTGTTATGAAATTTGGAGGTTTCTATGTGATCAGCTTTTCAAATGATTTTTTATTTCAATTACTGCATTGCTTGCTTGAGATTTTTATTAATTATTTTTACTCCAAGACTTTTCATACCAAACTTGACCATGCAAACGAACTGCGAATTTACATGTCCTTTTTTTTTACATCTTGCGATGAAAGATCCTAAAATTATTAGAAGATTATTTTTAGTATTGATTGTAAATAAATTGTATCGTATTTGAAAATTTTAGGTTAAAATTATTAAAACATGGGACGTTGTTAATGATTAGTGTCCAAGAAGCTACTGGTTTCTTTATGACTACCCTTATGTAGCTTAACTTCAATCTCTACAAAAAGTTATAGATTATCATAAGTCATAATCAAGTTTGAGTAATATGCTGCTTTTAGAATCGTTAAAAGTTTTACACTTACCCGATTAAATAAGCTTTATATTCATTCACATATATATTTAAAATGGTTGAATAAATAAATAACATAACAACACAAAAATAGGTTCTTATCTTAATGAATTAAGGTAAAATCCTAAATTACATACTTATAATAAAATAGCTAGCATAAAATACGAAAGAATGGTCAATTATAATATAGCAGATGCTTATACACTAATATAATTGAAAATTCAAATGTTGTCCAGATCTATATTAAGATCTTTGTTTTTTTATGATTATAAAGGTGTTTTGCTAAGAAAAATATATTTTACCTTGATAAATTATTTTCTAAGTCAGTTCTCAAATTTTAGTTAGATAATAAAAAGCTCTACCTTTACTAATTATTTGAAATATAGTGGAATTACAAAAAGTATATACATAATACAATATTCAATTTGAAAACAGTACGGATTTTGAATTTATCTTTTTAAAGTGGTAGATAAGAATGTTTCAAGTGGTTATAATTGCAAACAGGCACATTGTTTGATATGATATTTAAAATTATAGAAACTATATAAAAATGTTACGGTAATATATCTTTTTTTTTTTTGGTTTCCCACCCGGTGTTCGGTACCCACATTGGGGCTTGACTAAATCCGGATTCGCGCCGGGAAGTCCCACATTGGGGGGTAAAGCGCTCCCTAACAAAAGCGACTCCATAACCAAGAGGCTCGAACTCGAGACCTCCGGTTAAGGATGAAGGAGTACTTATCGCTCCACCACAACCCTTGTTGGTTGTAATATGATGATAGGCTATAATTGCATATTTTAGTCGCTTATTACACTCGAATTTACTGCACTTTAATTGAGTTTGCGCTTTAATCGCTAGTGTTTTGCACTAATTGCGTGTTTTATGCCTTGTAGGTGTGATTCCGAGCTATATAGATGTTATGGAATGAATTTAAGTGATTTGAAGCTTTGAAGTCTGAGTAAAAGCTCAAGGAATTAAGCCGGGATCGTGTTCGGGGGTCAAATTTGATAATTAAGTACGAACGAAGGCTTGAGGAGACATATTGCGCACTGTCTAGTAAAATAGACATAACGTTTTGCTCAGAACTCCATTTGGGCTCCATAATATATGGTTGGAAAGCTAACTCAAAGGGCTACAACTCTCATGTTTTACATTTTCCCAAATTCGAAACGGAACAGGGTGAAAAACCGCGGTTTTGCCGCGACCGCGGCAGAACCGCGGTGGAAGGCAGTTTCTGAAGAATGAAGAATCCGCGAGGGCGTTTGGCCGCGGTTCCACCGCGATCGCGGTGAAACCGCGGTGGGAAGCGTAAATTTCAGGGGCTAAAGTGTAAAACATGGGATTTTAAGTCCTAAACCCTATATAAAACAAAGGAGGCCGGCCTAGAACAGGAAGAGGACATATTTTGGACACAAATTAGACCTAAGGAGGCGGAGAGACACTACTTTAGGGTTAGACAACACCCTTGGAGGCAAGAACACATTGGAAGCAAGGCGGAGAATTCTTCTACAAGTTTTTCCTTCCTCTTCCTATTTTTCATTGTTGGTTATGACTTTAGTATTGTAGTTTTACATACTATTATGAATAGCTAATTTGTTATCTAGAGTTTTGATAGAACCTTTTGTAGGATAAATTCTTGTTATGTTTTTATATAATTGAGCCATAGCTTTTCTCTATTCGCTCAACTACGTTTATATTCTGGTTGATTGAAGAGCTCGCAATTAGCTGTGCCTATTTAGTATGCATAACTCGGGAGAGAGTGCATATTTAGGTAATTGTTGAACAACACCACTCCCAAAGTATATGAGGGATCAATAACCGAGGGTTTAAAGGTGGGATTAGGGATAACGAAGCCTTGGGTGCGATCTGAAGTGAGCTGTATTAAAAGCCAGCTAGCGTAGCTCGGGAGAGTGCGTCTAGTAAATTATCGTAATTACTCGGGAGAGATTTACGGTAATAAGAGTGCTCATGATAGGTAGAGAATACTTAGGCGAAATTATAGAAGACATAGCGGGAAGGATTCCGACAATTGGGGTAATCATAACTCTAGACCTCCTTAATCTTTTCTCTAACCCTCAGTATCTTTAGTTGTTAAATTACTATTTTAATTTGTTAGTTAAGTAGTTAAGCACAAGAATCTTAATATCTATAAGTTAGGAATTGTTCAAGCTTGTCTTCTTGGTGATAGTGAACAGATGTAGCTAAACCTTAGTTCTCTGTGGGATTCGACTCCGGACTTGTAAACCGGATTATATTTGCAACGACCGCATTGTCCTTTTTATAAGGCATAGTTGGGCGTGATCATAATATATCTTTTATCTCAATAAGATTCATCTGCTTATGTGATTGCATTCCAAAGTAAGCGCTTTCTTTTGGAAACATAACCTTAATAAATATTGTGGCAAAAATTGAAATATAAAAAAAATGTGAACTTGAAATATGAGAAGTTAAAAATTGAAGATTATGGCGCTTTGTATTCTATCAGTTTTTCATACATAAAAAGATTGAAAAATTACGTTTTTGTTATAAATAAGTGAATGTATGTGGATGTTCATTTAATTTATCCATACATTCTATACAATGTACTACTTGGATAGATGCACCTATAAATTCCTAGGATGTATCTAGTGAGTTTTGGGTGTATCTTATATAGTATAAATAGGACATTCTTTGCTTATGAAAGAACACACAAGAAACACACTTGAATAAGATTGCTTCTACATTCTCATCCTATACATCTTGTCTCTATTACTATATTATTCTATTTTGCTCTCATTTCTTAACACGTTATCAGCACGAGTCTCAACCAACTGGGATTATTTACTCCAATCGGTATCATTTTCTTAAATTTTTGGGCTACAATTTAAAATTTATAACATGTCAGAACATGCATGACTTGCTCTAGATATCATTACAATACTTGCCTTGCCTGAACTGATAGAATCTCGTGATATATTGTTTTAGAATAAGTGCCATATAAATATGATAAATAATCACATAGAATATGGGGGCTTAATATTTATTCGATGCTTCTTGTTTATATTAGGAGTAACTTTTGATTTAAGCAACTCTAATATGTGTGCTTACATCTTCTAATAGGATAATGATGATGTCATCTTGCTTTGATCTATTCTAGTAGTTCTATTACTAACTATTCATATCCTAGTAATAGTAATGTAATCAATATTTTTTCAGATTAAGAATATGAAATCCTTTAAACAGTAGCTTTAATATTCAACAATACTAAGAGGTAAGTTTAACTAGAACAGGTAAAAAGTATTTTGATTGCTTGCATGCCTTCATGACATGTGTAAATTTATATCCGAGATATTTAAGGCATACTACTTGTTACAATAAAAAAAAAGGAATTCTTTATCATATAAATTAATTTGGAATATTTTCTTTGATAGTTTTCACTATATTAAATTTATCAATACTTGAATTTGTGGCGATCTAAAATTATGTTCCATTCTCTAAAGAGAAAGAGATAATTTATGATAAATATTATTGAGCATAAGACAGTGGTTCAAGTCCCACTTCACCATGAGGGTAAGACACCGGGTTCAAGTCCTGGTGCACCATGATGATAAGATGTTGGGTTAAAGTATCATCATATTATGGCCTAACACGTCTCATATGTGTAAGACATTGGGTTCAGGTCCCATTGGCCCATATTAATGATATAATAATGAGAGTGTGAAAATGATACCTTTTAATGAAAAATCATGAAGTCCGCCCCAGTGCTGGATCAACTTCATTCCCAGAAGCGAATGTGATAGCGATAAATCAAAAGTCTGAAAGAAGACAAAATAATTATCATTGCCGCATAAATATATGTGTGCATGGCAAGAAACGAAATAATAATCACTATGTTGGTGGTCGTTATAAATAAGAGAACAATAAGAGTTCACAGAATAATCCTTCAAAAGGCAAAGGTAATAATGTCCAGCGATATGGTATGAAAAATCATTGGGTACGAATTTGACGTACGCCAGAATATTTTGTCAAACTTTATCAAGCCTCTATAAAAGCGAAACAAATAATAAAGTTAAGACTCACTTGACCGTTCAAAATGATATTGAGGCGGGCCCTATGAATAATCATGATAAAGTTGATGCAAACCTTGCCTATAAAGATGATATTTCTGAAGGCCTTGCAGATATTACTCATTTAGAAGTTGGAGACTTCTCTAAGCATCATAACTGAAGACTTATTATTGGGAAAAATTATAAGAATAAATGTATTTCTTTTTATGAAGTTCATATTTTGAATAAAACTTTTTATGTTGTCAATATTTAATTTTCTAAATGTAGTTTCTTTTGTCCTTAAATTTTTCAATATTACTTATGATGTATTTTTCTTCTTCTTGAAGAATATGAAAACTTCCCAGTCTCCAGTTGGCCGTATGAATAATAAAGAAGAAATATGTCTTATGGATAGTGTTACGATGCACACCATATTAAAAGATATGAGATATTTTTCTTATTTAATTATGAAAGAAGCCAATATCATAACAATATCTGTTAGTACAAAATTAATTAAGGGCTCTGGAAGAGCGATTGTATTACTACCAGGAGGAACTATATTGGCTGTTAATGATGCATTATATTGTAGTAGGTCTCAAAGAAACTTGTTGAGTTTCAAAGATATTCGCCAAAAGGACTATCATATTGAGACCACCAATGAAGGAAAGGTTGAATACCTTTATATTACTACATTAAAAGAGGAAAAGAAGTATGTGCTTGAAAAGCTTCCTGCATTTTTCTCCGGATTATACTACACTAATACTAGTGTAGTCGAATCACATGCCATAGTAAACAAGGAGTTTACTAATAATTTTAATTATTTGGCATNTTATTTGGCATGACCGGTTGGGCCACCCCGGTTATAATATGATGCGCAAAATAATTGAGAATTCACATGGTCATTCATTGAAGAACCAGAAGATTCTTCAAACTAAAGAATTCTCTTGTGCTGCATGTTCTCAAGGCAAACTGATTATTAGACCATCAGTAATTAAAGTTGGAGTTGAATCTCCTGCATTTTTGGAACGTATATAGGGTGATATATGTGGGCTCATATACCCTCCATGTGGACCATTCAGATATTATACGGTTTGGATAGATACATCTACAAGATGGTCACATGTGTGCTTGTTATCAACCCGCAATTTGGCCTTTGCGAGGTTACTAGCTCAATTAATAAGATTAAGAGCACAGTTTTCAGATTATGCAATTAAGACACTTTGTCTTGATAATGCTGATGAAATTACGTTCCAGGCCTTTAATGATTATTATATATCAACTGGATAACAATTGAGCATCCAATTGCTCATGTTCATACTCAAAATGGTCTAGCGGAGTCATTGATCAAACGCCTCAAATTATTTTCTAGACCAATGCTTATGAGAACAAAACTTCCCATTTTGGCACGGGGTCATGCTATTTTGCATGCAACAGCTCTTGTGCGGATCAGGCCCAAAATATGAAGTTCATATTTTGAATAAAACTTTTTAATTTTCTAAATGTAGTTTCTTTTGTCCTTAAATTTTTCAATATTACTTATGATGTATTTTTCTTCTTCTTGAAGAATATGAAAACTTCCCAGTCTCCAGTTGGCCGTATGAATAATAAAGAAGAAATATGTCTTATGGATAGTGCTACGGTGCACACCATATTAAAAGATATGAGATATTTCTCTTATTTAATTATGAAAGAAGCCAATATCATAACAATATCTGTTAGTACAAAATTAATTAAGGGCTCTGGAAGAGCGACTGTATTACTACCAGGAGGAACTATATTGGCTGTTAATGATGCATTATATTGTAGTAGGTCTCAAAGAAACTTGTTGAGTTTCAAAGATATTCGCCAAAAGGACTATCATATTGAGACCACCAATGAAGGAAAGGTTGAATACCTTTATATTACTACATTAAAAGAGGAAAAGAAGTATGTGCTTGAAAAGCTTCCTGCATTTTCCTCCGGATTATACTACACTAATATTAGTGTAGTCGAATCACATGCCATAGTAAACAAGGAGTTTACTAATAATTTTATTATTTGGCATGACCGGTTGGGCCACCCCGGTTATAATATGATGCGCAAAATAATTGAGAATTCACATGGTCATTCATTGAAGAACCAGAAGATTCTTCAAACTAAAGAATTCTCTTGTGCTGCATGTTCTCAAGNTTATTAGACCATCAGTAATTAAAGTTGGAGTTGAATCTCCTGCATTTTTGGAACGTATATAGGGTGATATATGTGGGCTCATATACCCTCCATGTGGACCATTCAGATATTATACGGTTTTGATAGATACATCTACAAGATGGTCACATGTGTGCTTGTTATCAACCCGCAATTTGGCCTTTGCGAGGTTACTAGCTCAATTAATAAGATTAAGAGCACAGTTTTCAGATTATGCAATTAAGACACTTTGTCTTGATAATGCTGATGAATTTACGTTCCAGGCCTTTAATGATTATTGTATATCAACTGGATAACAATTGAGCATCCAATTGCTCATGTTCATACTCAAAATGGTCTAGCGGTGTCATTGATCAAACGCCTCAAATTATTTTCTAGACCAATGCTTATGAGAACAAAACTTCCCATTTTGGCACGAGGTCATGCTATTTTGCATGCAACAGCTCTTGTGCGGATCAGGCCCACAAGTTATCATAATGTCTCCCCATTACAATTAGCTTTTGGCTAGGAGCCAAATGTTTCCCATCTTAGGATATTTGGATGTGCGATATATGTTCCAATTGCTCCACCACAATGCACAAAGATGGGTCCCCAAAGAAGATTGGGGTTATATGTTGGGTATGAATCTCCTTCTATTATAAAATATTTGAAACCTATGACGGGAGATTTATTGACGGCAAGGTTTGCTGATTGCTATTTTGATGAATCAGTATACCCAACATTAGGGGGAGAAAATAAGCAGTTGGAAAAATAGATAGATTGGAATGCATTATCAGAGAAAATAAGCAGTTGGAAAAATAGATATATTGGACTGCATTATCACTATCTCATTTAGATCCTCGAACAAATCATTGTGAACACGAGGTTCAAAAGATAATTTATTTGCAAAATATTGCAAATCAACTACCTGATGCATTCACTAACCTACCAACAGTGATTAAGTCACATATTCCAGCTACTAATGCTCATATTCGAATTGATGTCCCAGTTGGACAATCTATAAATGAAAATGAGTCTATGCCACGCTTGAAACGCGGTAGACCAATTGGTTCCAAAGATAAAAATCCTCGAAAGCGAAAAGGAGCAAATAATCTAGGAGATCATAATATGAAGGTAATTGTTCAAAAAGATCCCTATGACATAACAAATGATAAGACCTCAGATGAGGTCCAGGTACCTGAAAATAATAAGAATGAAGATATCTCAATAAGTTATGTCTCTACGGCAAAAAGGTGGAACCGAAATAATATTATTGTCGATAACCTTTTTGCTTATAATGTTGCTGTTGAAATAATGCAACAAGATGAGGATCTTGAACCAAGATCTGTCGATGAATGTAGATAGAGAAATGATTGGCAAAAATGGAAAGACGCTATCCAGGCAGAATTAGCATCACTTGAAAAACGTAAAGTATTCGGACGTATAGTCCGAACACCTGAAGGAATAAAGCCAGTGGGATACAAATGGGTTTTTGTGCGAAGACGAAATGATAAAAATGAAGTTGTTAGATATAAAGCACGACTTGTGCCACAAGGATTTTGGCAAAGACCTAGCATTTATTATATGGAGACATATTCTCCTGTGGTGGCTTTTAGGTTTCTTATAAATTTGGCAGTCCATGAAAAACTTGATATGCGTCTGATGGATATTGTCACAGCCTACTTGTATGGCACATAGACAACAAAATTTATATGAAAATCCTGAAGGGCTCAAAGTTCCTGAAACTAATAAAAGTGTTCGGGAAACTTGTTCAATAAAGCTTCAAAAATCCTTATATGGATTGAAATAATCAGGGCGAATGTGGTATAATCGCCTGAGTGAGTATTTGCTGAAAGAAGGGTATAAAAATGATCCAATTTGTCCTTGTGTATTTATAAGAAGGTCTGGATCTGAATTTGTTATAATCGTTGTATGTTGATGATCTAAATATCATTGGAACTCCCGGTGAACTTCCAAAAGCAGTAGACTGTTTGAAGAAAGAGTTTTAAGTGAAAGATCTTGGAAAGACAAAGTTTTGTCTTGGTCTACAAATTGAGCATATGAAAGATGGAATTTTTGTCCATCAATCAACTTATACCGAAAAGATCCTAAAGCATTTTTATAAGGATAAAGCACATCCATTTACTACCCCGATGGTTGTGAGATCATTTGATATAAATAAAGATCCATTCCGACCTCATGAAAATGATGGAGAGCTTCTTGGTGATGAAACTCCATATCTTAGTGCAATTGGGGCACTAATGTATCTTGCGAATAATACTCGACCAGATATAACTTTTGCAGTAAGTTTATTAGCAAGATTTAATTCCTTTCCAACAACAAGACACTGGAATGGTGTTAAGCATATTTTTAAATACCTCCGAGGGACTATTGATATGTGATTATTTTATTCTTATGAATCCGATTCACAGTTGATTGGTTATGCAGATGCAGGTTATTTGTCTGACCCACATAAAGCCCGATCTCAAACAGGCTATCTATTTACTTGTGGGGTGTCACGATCCAAAATCCACTAAGGGTCGTGATGGCGCCGGACACCACCGTCAGGCAAGCCAACCAAATTACTTAATTAAATTCTCATTTTAAATATTTCTGAAATCTCTTCTTTTATACGTTTAAACTATACATAGTAAATTTCACGGAATGAGAAACGAAACTTTTAACAACTTTTAAAATTCAGAATAAACCCATAGACATCCCCAACACCCGGTGTCACAAGTGCATGAGCTATTTCTAAGAAACAATACAATACAACATCCGTCCGGAATACAATTGGACAGAAAGTAAATACAATACATTGAAAGAGACTATACTAGCTGCGGGTCGCCTCGAGTAATGCAGCCCACCTAGTCCCAGTATCATCCATGCTGCTACGCCCAGTAGGCCACTAGAAGTACATGTGCCTGTGCAACAAAAATGCACAGCAAGTGTAGCATGAGTACGAAAACAACGTGTACTCAGTAAGTATCCCGTCTAATCTCGAAGAAGTAGAGACGAGAGGTCGACTTCGACACTTACTAGTGGTCCAATAATGTGATATCAATAATACATTAAATCGTGGACTTTTATAAATATGATTGTAATTCAATGGAATGAAGCAAGTAAACAATTCTTTCTTTTATGGGAAATCTCCAAATTTCTTTCAGTCCTTTATACAAATATTCTCAAGCCAGGAAGAGGCAATAACAACTTTAATAAGTTCAAGGCAGCAATACAAGCATGCACAAATCATGCCGAGGAGGTACGGCCCGATCCAACAATATTTAAACTGTGCACTGCCAGAGGGTCGAATGGCGCGAACCATAGATGCATCTATTTAATCTACCGACGCGTTCGACCCGTTCCAGAATTTAAACACACGCAGACAGTCAACCAAGAAGTCATCAGGAAACAATTATCCGAAGAAAACCAATTCTCCTTTTTAACAATTTAAGAAATGAATTTCAAATCTTTTTAGAATTTAATTTGTTACTTCGATGTGATTCAAGCAATTCAACTGTCAATAAGATTACAAATAATCCAATTATAGCATGTTTTTGGGTCCTAAACTACCCGGACCTAAACATAATAGTAGCTACGCACGGACTCTCGTCACCTCGTGCGTACGTAGCCCCCACAAATAGGAGCACATAACCAATTATTTTACCTATGGGGACAATTCCCTCTTACAAGGTTAGAAAGGAGACTCACCTCGCCCCGAAGATCCATAACCGGCATTCCACGCCCTTCCGAAGACTTGAATCGATGCCAAATGCTCCAAAACTAGCCAATGATTATGCAAATCCATTAATATACGATAAACTACTCATATTAATCCAATTTATAACAACTCCTAACCCCGATCGAAAAGTTGACAAAAACGCCCTCGGGCTCACGTGCCCGAATTCTGAAAATTTTCGAAGATTAAGCTTACCCATAACTCCACGAACTCAAATATATAATTTACTCTCAATTTCATACCCAAAATCGTGGTCAAATTCCAAGAATATTAATTTTCTAGGTTTTCCTCAAACCCCCAAATTTTTACCAATTTACATGCTAAAATCCATACACAATCGATATATTTAACTCAAGATAGGTGGGATTAGCTTACCTTGTCCTTGATGGTGAAAAATCCCACTTGAAGCTCTCCAAAATCATCCACACCCAATGAAAAATGGGGGAAAATGACCAAACCCCTGAGTTTAAAAGAACCATTCTGTCTCCAGCACTTCCGCACCTGCGGTCCCTTGACCGCTTCTGCGGTTCCGCAGGTGCGGCACTTCTACCGCTTCTGCGGATACTCATCAGGCCCTCTCTTCCGCTTCTGGGATTCCACCGCCGCAGGTGCGGTCCCGCTTCTGCGGCTGCTTGACCGCATCTGCGGTCCCCTTCACTTCTGGTCCAAACCGCATCTGCGGCTCCTCTGGCCGCTTCTGCGGCTCCGCACCTGCGGCCCATTTCTCGTAGGTGCGGTTATACCCGCAACCAGCAACTTCAGTCTTCCAAAAATTCCATTTTCGATCCGTTAACCACCTGGAATCCACCCGAGGTCCCCGGGACCCCAACCAATCATACCAACCAGTCTCAAAATACATTACGGACTTGCTCGAGGCCTCAAATCATATCAAACAACGCTAAAACCACGAATCGACCTCCAATCCAAGCTTTATGAACTTTAGAATTTCAAACTTCTACTTCCGATGTTTAAACCTATCAAATCACGTCCGATCGACTTCAAATTTTGCACACAAGTCATATTCGACATTGACCTACTCCAACTTTCGGAATCGGATTCCGACCCCGATATCATAAAGTCCACTTCCGGTCAAACTTCTCAAAAACCTTCAAATTTCTATCTTTAGCCAAATGGCTCCAAAATGCTCCATGGATATCCGAATTCACTTCCGATCGCGCTCCCAACTCCAGAATCACCATACGGAGCTACTCCCAGAGTCGGAATCCCAAAAGGACATCAATAACACTGAAATGCACTTCAACCCAAACTTATAAAATTTCTTCCAAAATGCTAACTTTCACAATAGGCACCAAAACGCTCCCGGGTCACCCAAAACCCGATCCGGGCATACGCCCAAGTCCGAAATCATCATACAAACCTACTGGAACCTTCAGATCCCGATTCCGAGGCCGTTTACTATGAAATCTAATCCTAGTCATTTCTCTCAACTTAAAGCTTCCGAAATGAGAATTTCCTCTCCAAGTCAACTCCGAACTTCCCGAAATTTAGTTCTGACCACGCGTACAAGTCAAAATGCCTGAATTGAAGCTGCTCATGGCCTCGAACTGCTGAACGGCGCGCTAGGGCTCAAAACGACCGGTCGGGTCATTACATGGGGGTACAACTATTTCATGGCATTAAAGAAAACAAACTTTAGCTGCTACATCTTCCAATCATGCAGAGATAATGACTATTCATGAAGCTAGTCGAGAATGTGTATGGTTGAGATCAGTGACTCAACATATTCAACAGTTGTGTGGTCTTTCTTTTAAAAACGAAGATTCCAACGATATTGTATAAAGACATTGCTGCTTGCATAGCTCAACTTAAAGGAGGATATATCAAAGGAGATAAAATAAAGCACATTTTACCAAAGTTCTTTTTCACACACGATCTTCAGCAAAATGGTGAGATAGATGTTCAAAAAATCCGTTCAAATGACAATCTAGCAGATCTATTCACTAAGGCATTGCCAACATCAACATTTGAGAAGGTGAGACATAAGATTGGAATGCGTCGTCTCCGAGATATCAAATAAAGCTTTCATCAGGGGGAGTATAATATGCGTTGTACTCTTTTTCCCTTAACCAAGGTTTTGTCCCAAGTGGGTTTTCCTGGTAAGGTTTTTAATGAGGCAGCACTCAATGCGTATTACAAGATCTGTGTACTCTTTTTCCTTCACTGGACTTTTTCCCACTGGGTTTTTTCTAGTAAGGTTTTAACGAGGCGCATTATCTTTCGAATGAACGTCCAACGAGGAGTGTTATAAATAAGTGAATGTATGTGGATGTTCATTTAATCCATCCATACATTCTATACAATGTACTACTTGGATAGATGCACCTATTAATTCCTAGGATGTATCTAGTGGTTCTGGGTGTATCTTGTATAGTATAAATAGGACATTCTTTGCCTATGGAAGAACACACAAGAAACACACTTGAATAAGATAGCTTTTATATTCTCATCCTATACATCTTGTCTCTATTACTATATTGTTCTATTTTGCTCTCATTTCTTAATAGTTTTTGGATTTTCTTTTGTCTACAAATATCAAATAGGATTTAAATGCTAGATGTTTTTTCTCGGCGTATCAGTCAATCGCCTCCACAAGGCACAAATAGGCCAGAACAAATGATTTTGTTATAGCACTTGAAAAAAATCATACATAATGTAACTACTTGCATATATTAATATATCGGGAACATATATTATAAAATTATAACTACTTAGCATATATTCATATGTTGGGAACATATATTACTACTATATATAAATGGCTAAGGTATACGAATTATGCAATAACATGTTGTACAAAAAGTTGTCGGAATTGTACCCTAAAACTTGGGCGTCTTTCATTGGATGTCGTGTATTGTATCTCAAAACTAGAGTTGTCAAAATGGGCTAGCCCGGCCCAACCCAGCCCCAGCCTCGTGGGCTTTTAAATTTGGTGGGTTAGGACGGGCCGACCCTCCATCTATACGGGGCCTTAAAATGACCAGCCCAGCCCAACCCTAAGAGGGTCGCGGGCTAGGGCGGGCCGGCCCTTCAATTTTTTTAGAAAAAAATATTTTTTCAAATCTTTAGATATTTTTCCGTGGCATAATATGTTAATCATATGAACGACTTCTATATATTTAGAGTGTACAAGAATCTTGATATTTGACAAGGAATCTCATAATTGAAATGCAAATTCTCTATATATCTAGCTCTTCTTTTTTAACGTTACATAAATATTTTTTTTGTACTTTTCTTTCACTTACCTTAGGTTCAGGAATTGCTTCAATAAGTTAAAATGTTAAGGTTTTTTTTTAATTTAGGTTTAACATTATTTATTGATTTCATCATTATAGTCATAAAAAATTTAAAATTAATGAAATTTGCTAGTGTTGTTAATTTTCTTTGGCTATTAAAACTTGATCTTTTTCTACTGAAAAGCAATTTGATAATTAATAATATGTTAAAGTAACCAAATTGATCATTGGCCACTTAAAGTAATATTTTCCTTTTGACAAAATTATTAATAGCCACTTAAAACTTTGCTAGTTCGTTGTTAATTAAGAAAAATAAAAACTAATCTTGTTTACTACATGCATATCAAAATTATAAATTCTAGTTGATATGGAAAGGTAAATGAGCAATCTAAAGTTGGAAAATGGGGATTACATTTAAGATTTTTTTAATTTTTTCGTTTTTAAATATTTAAATTGGAATTTAATTAATTTTTGGCCCACGGGCCGGCCCACACCCAGCCTCGATCAAGCCTCAATGGCCAACGGGCTGACTTGGGTCGGGCTTATAAGCCTCAGTTTTAAATGGGCTAAAAAAATCCCAACTCAGCCCTACCCAAACAACAGGCTGGGTTAGGCTGGCTTCACGGGCCAAGCTCATTTTGACGGGCTATACTCAAAACATTGTACTTTGAAACGTTCTCTTCGTTTCTACCCTCAGTCTCTCGCTCAATATCTCTCTTAAGAAGCTCTTGCGCAATTTTATGTGTAATACATAGGGCTGCTTATCGGGCGGATTGGGCGGTTATTTACTCTTAACGGTTTGGCTTATCGGTTTTTAAATGTATTAATCCGCTAGCCACCCGATAAGATATCGGACGGATTGGTATCGGTTTAGCTCTTATCGGGCGGTTATCGGGCGATTTATCGGCCTAATTCAACCTATATATGCAAGAAAACAAGACTGGTGGTAGAATCAAACATCCCAATTTTATACCGTCCACCTGATTTCCTTCTGCTTGGACATAAATAAAATCTGAATTTTGTGTATCATAAATGAACTTCCATCCAAAAAATTGAATTGCATCTGCTTTCTGCAGGTAGTAACAAAACCAAATACACACAAAACAAAATGGTCATCCAATAACTTGAATTGTCCAACCAAACATATCGTAAAACCGAAATACTACAACTCTTTTTCCCTACAAGAAAGGCTAACTAGCGAAAAGCTGAATGAAGCAGAGGTACATGTAGGAGAAACCTATATTAATTTAATTAATACACAGCAAGAAATCTTTAATGAAATCTGATATATTTTCTTCGCTATACCAAAATTTTGAATGCAACTGGACAAAATCTTGTATTGTCAGCTGTGTCAAAAAAATTGTGTCAGCATTCATTCCTTACCATCTGTGGCCAAAGTTACCATTACCTCTTCCCCCTCTTCCTCCAGAAAAGCCACCTCCACCTCTTCCGTTAGAGAAGCCACCGCGACCACCACCTCCAAATCTTCCACCTCTTGGCTTCTCTCTCTCTTGCAACTGAGGCAACGCTTCCACCACCTCTAAATACATTGTCAATAATTTATATATATATATATATATATATATATATATATATATATATATATATATATATATATATATTCTTAACGGGTTAACGGATTGTCCGTTAAGAAAATTGAATAATCCGCCCCCAAACCGATAAGCCGTTAATAAAAAAAAATTCAATCTTTTTCCCGTCTGTTAAATCGTTAACCGATACCAATAAGCCATTAAGCTTCGGTTTCGGTTCGAATTTTCGGTTTCGGATCGGTTTTGAATACCCCTAGTAATACAACTTGCTGGGTATTGTTCCTTTCCTCCTTGTTTATTGGGAATTTGTTATTTTCCTATTCTCTTGGTTAGTCTCTTATTAAGTTGCTCTGATTTACTCCTGCATGTGATAGATTTTGAAGAATTGATGAATACAAATCTGAATTTTTAGGTAAGAATTGATTAATGTGGAAAGTAATGGCTACTTCAATTGGAACTCTTATGAGATTCTGATTTAAGAAGAGTACTAACTCAAAGTTCAGCCGTTGATTCAACTCAAAATTGTCAATTTGTTTCTGGATTCGTGCTTCAAAAAGAGTACGCTAATTTACCTTTCTCCTTTGATCTTGTTTTCCTCCTTTTCTCACTTCTTTTCTTTCTGCTTTTTCTTCTCTTTGGCTGTTTCTCGCAACTGTATTTGTTCTATTACAGAATTTTGACTTGAACATTTATGTAAAATAGAACTGTTAATAATGTTATAAAAATTATTTCTATAATGCATTTGGTTGAACCTCTGAATTATCCTCTCTGAATAAACCCCTTTTACCCCTTTTTTGTCTAACAGGGTCTTTGAAAGTTGTATGACGTAAAGTATTGGTGACAAAAAATTTTGGTTGTCTGAAAATAAAACTTTAATGATGTTCGTAGTGATTATTCAAATAGAGTGTAAGGTCAAAAAAAGGATGAGAAGAACAAGAAAAATATGAACGCACACANCTCCAATAGTCTAGGGGCAGTTTTGACCTTTTTTCCGTTATGACACGTGGAAATTAATTAATTTTTTTTTATCTAACATGGCCGTTAGTCGTAAGGGCATTCTTGAGCCGAAAAGATAACGGTGAGGACAATTTTTTCAAAATAGGTGGACGGAGGGCATTATTGTACCAACTCCAATAGTCTAGGGGCAGTTTTGACCCTTTTCCCTTAATTCAAAGTGTTTCTTAGATCTGACTCGGTGATAGCTTGTATTGAGACTTCTGATAAAGTTTTGATCTTTTTACTAATTTGGATTTCAAAGTGGTGGATTTAGTTATTTAAGCACTTGGATTTGTAAATCTGGTTGAATTTTGTACTCCCTCCTTTTCATATTAAATGAGGTACTTTCCTTTTTAGTCTGTTCCAAAATAAATGACACATTTCTAAATTTGAAAATTATTCAACTTTAAACTCCTCATTTTACCCATTTTACCCTTAATGAGAAGCTTTTATAACCACACAAAAGTCATGGTCCCACAAAGCTTTACTCCTTAAGCTTTTAAGACCACAAATTTCAAAAGTCTTTTTTTCCCCTTAAATTCCGTGCCGAGTCAAACTACCTCATTTAATTTGAAACGGAGGGAGTATTGTGCATTAAGTCTTGGTTGAAGACTTGGAAGTAGAGTGAGTTCTTAGTCCAAGACTGGGGTTTTTTTTTTCATGTGCCTCCTCTAGAATCAACTCCCGAAGCCCATCTACATGGACACACATATTCGGCCCTGCATCCTCAACACCCCATCATCACCAATAGTCACATCTCTGGCATCGCCGTGCTGAACTCTATCCTTGAGGACAAGCAAATGAGGATCATCATACTGGCGTTCTCTGATACGATCAAATAAGGATGACAGAGAAACCACACAAGCTAGGATCCGATTGGGCTCCAAAATATCCAACCTCTCAAACCGATTGGTCAAAGCCTTAACATCAACCGCAAGAGGTCTCTCCCCAACAAGAATAAATGTAAGACTGCCCATACATACCGCCTTCCTACTCAAGGCATCGGTGACCACATTGGCATTTCCCGGATGGTACAAAATAGTAATATCATAGTCCTTTAGCAGCTCCAACCATCTCCGTTGTCTCAAATTGAGATCCTTCTGTTTGAACAAGTGTTGGAGGCTACGATGATCAGTAAACACCTCACAAGACACACCATAGAGATAATGCCTCCAAATCTTCAACGCGTGGACAATGGCAGCCAACTCCAAATCTTGAACAGGGTAGTTCTTCTCATGGGGCTTCAACTGAGGAGAAGCATAAGCAATCACTCTACCCTCCTGCATCAACACACACCCAATGCCGACCCGAGAAGCATTACAATATACCGTATAAGAACCTGAAGCTGATGGCAAAACTAACACTGGAGCTGTGGCCAAGGCAGTCTTGATCTTTTGAAAGCTCGCCTCACACTCATCCGACCACCTGAAGGAGCACCCTTTTGAGTCAAATTTGGTCAAGGGTGATGCAATAGATGAATATCCCCGAACGAACCGACGGTAATAACCCGCAAAACCAAGAAAGCTACGAATCTCTGTGGTTGAGGATGGTCTGGGCCAACTCTAGACCGCCTCTATCTTCTTCGGATCAACCTGAATACCCTCACTGGACACCACATGACCCAAGAATGCCACTGAACTGAGCCAAAACTCACACTTGGAGAACTTTGCATAAATCTCCTCCTCCCTCAACCGCTGCAATACAACTCTCAAATGCTCAGCGTGCTCCTCCTGGCTACGCGAGTACACCAGAATGTCATCAATGAATATAATAACAAACAAATCGAGATAAGGCCGAAACACACTGTTCATCAAATGCATGAACGCTGCTGGGGTATTGGTTAGTCCGAAAGACATCACAAGGAACTCATAATGACCATATCGGGTCCTAAAAGCTGTCTTAAGAATGTCCGAGTCCTGGATCTTCAACTGGTAATACCCTGACCTGAGGTCAATCTTGGAGGACATCTCGCTCCCTGAAGCTGGTCAAATAAATCATTAATAAGAGGCAAAGGTTACGTGTTCTTGATTGTGACTTTGTTCAACTGCCTGTAGTCAATGCACATTCTCATAGTGCCATCCTTCTTCTTCACAAATAGAATGCGCGCACCCCAAGGTGACACACTAGGCCGAATAAACCCTTTATCAAGGAGTTCCTAAAGCTGCTCCTTCAATTCCTTTAATTTCAGTGGTGCCATACGATACAATGGAATAGAAATGGGCTGAGTGCCCGGCACCAAATCAATACCGAAGTCAATATCCCTGTCCGGGGCATGCCTGACAGGTCTGTAGGAAATACATCTGAAAAATCCCTCACCACCAGAACTGAATCAATGATAGAGTCACTGCACTGACATCCCTCACGAAGGCCAAATAAGAAAGACAACCCTTCCCAACCATCCGCTGGGCTTTCAAGAATGAAACCACTCTACTAGGAACATAATCCGTTGAACCTTGCCACTCAATCTGTGGCTCCCCCGACATAGCTAACGTCACCGTCTTAGCGTGACAGTCCAGAATAGCACGACACGGAGACAACCAATCCATGCCCAATATCACATCAAAATCAACCATACTAAGCAGCAAAAGGTCCACTCGGGTCTCCAAACCCCCAATAGTCACCACACAAGACCGATATACGCGGTCTACAATAATAGTATCGCCCACCGGAGTAGATACATGAACAGATGAAATAAGAGACTCGTGGGGCGTATCCAAATAATAAGCAAAATATGATGACACATATGAAAAAGTGGAACCAGGGTCAAATAATACAGAGGCATCCCTGTGGCAAACTGAGACAACACCTGTGATCACAACATCTGAAGCAATAGCATCTGGTATGGCTGGGAGTGCATAGAAACGGGCCTGACCACCACCTGATCGACCTCCCCCTCTAGGGCGACCCCTAGCTGACTGTCCTCCACCCCTAGCTGACTGGGCGGGTGGTAAAGTAACTGGTACGGAAGTCGATGGCTGACTCTTCTACTGAGGCGGACCCCCATGACGACGAGGACACTGCCTCGACATATGCCCAAACTCCCCACACTCATAACAACCCGCCTGGTACTGGTGACGGGGACAGAAGGGAACCCCTAGCACCGAGATGACTGGTAGAAGAACCTGGCATGGAGGAGCCCTGAACTGATGGAGCACGGGATGAACTCTGGGCTGGGAGGGCACTAAGTGATGAATGACCCTGATGAGAACTGTGAGAACCATGGCCCGATGGTGCCCCATGGTGAACTGGGCGAGCTGACTGAGCATGTCTAAATGGACGGCCTCTTCCGTGCTGAAACTGACCCCCATAAGGAGCACCCCCAAAACCAGCGGATCCACGAGGCCTCTTGGCCTCCCTCTATACTCGCTCCTGACGGCGAATCGACTCTATATCCCGAGCAATGTCAACAACCTCCTCAAAAGAAGCAGCGGACACCCTCTCTCTAGTCATAAGAATTTGTAACTGATATGAGAGGCCATCAGGGAACCTTCTGATCCTCTCCCTGTCTGTGGGAACCAACCAGATAGCATGACGGGCTAACATAGAGAACCTCATCTCATACTGCGTCACAATCATATCATCCTAACGCAACTGCTCAAATTGCCTGCGCAGCTCCTCTCTACGGGACTGCGGCACATACTTCTCCAAAAAGAGAACAGAGAACTGCTACCAGGTAAGGGGCGTTGCACCAACAAGCCTACGCCTCTCATAAGCCTCCCACCAAGTAAAGGCAGCTCCAAAGAACTAAAAGGTAGTGAATGAGACCCACTGGTCTCCAGAATACCCGTTGTACATAGAATCCTCTGACACTTGTCCAAGAAATCTTGGGCATCCTCGCCCTCTGTACCACTGAAAGTCGGAGGCTGAAGTCTACCAAACTTCTCCAACCTACACTGCTCATCATCAGGCATGACTAGAACCACATAATCTTGAGCAGGTGAAATTGGCTGGGCTGGTGGTGCCTCCGATGTCTGTAGTCCCTGAACAACCTGCTCGGTGTACAGGCGGCGGGAGTCTGAGTGCCTTCCCCGGCCTGGGAAGTAGCTGCTGTAGTAGAAACAACGACCGCCTGAGCAAGACTGGTGCACACGGTCAAGATCTGAGCAAAGGTCTCTTGAAGACCTAGGATAACAATAGGCATAGCCGGTGCCTGGGCTGGTTTCGCTGGAGCATCCACAATTGGGACCTGATCATGAACTGGGGCGGCTGGTGGATCTGTAGGTGTTGCCGTAGCTGCTGTACGGGCTACACCCCTACCCCTACCACGGCCTCGATCGCGAGCTCGGCCTCTCGCGGCCCCAACTGGTGGTACTGGTAGCCGTCCGTCCTAACTGGTAGCACGTGTCTTCACCATCTGTGAGAGAATAGAATAACAGAAGTTTAGTTACCAGAATCAACAGATTCGCACGACAAGAATTCAAGAATGTGAAGTTTTCTTAAAGGTTCTGCAGCCTCTCGAAGATAAGTATAGACGTCTGCGTACCGATCCACATGACTTTACTAAACCCGCTCATGACTCGTGAGACCTATGTAACCTAGGCTCTGATACCAACTTATCACGTCGTGATGGTGCCTATCGTGGAACTAGGCAAGCCGACTCTTTTACCAAAACAACCCGATATTTTAATTCAAAGATTACTTCAAGCAATTTAATTACTAAAACTTCATAAGATAAATCTGAATAACATAGTGCGGAAAGAAAAGCCCGACATCGGGGTGTCACTAGTCATGAGTATCCACTAAGAACTGTCCAATAACACTAAAACTAATACAGTCTGGGAAACAACTAATAACATCTATAGGAAGATAGGAGGGAGAAGAGCAAGGCTGCAATCGCCATGCAGCTTGCTTGCAAACTCCAATAGATCCGCGACGTATGAAAATCAACGCTCGCTAGCATGTCCAGCAAACCCTGGATCTGCACAC
This sequence comes from Nicotiana attenuata, assembly GCF_001879085.1. Classification (NCBI taxonomy): domain Eukaryota; kingdom Viridiplantae; phylum Streptophyta; class Magnoliopsida; order Solanales; family Solanaceae; genus Nicotiana; species Nicotiana attenuata. The sequence continues at coordinate 73,166 of NW_017670465.1, read as the reverse complement.
AAGGTGCATGGAGTAATGTGAGTACGCCAACTCACTAAGTAATAAAGGTAAATAAAGACTGAGCAGTATTGACGAGCAGTAAAACACATAAAGTCCACATCATGAAATCTCAGTCTATGCAACATGCTTTCAAATAAATGTGTGAGTTAAGTCGTCTTGTTTAAAAAATCCAGTTTTCGGTAAAAATCATTTGAAGATATTTTTCAACAGTTTCAACAGAGTCTCAATGCAAAAGAGAGTAAAAGTGATGAAAATCATAAACAGCCCCTCGGGCAAAACATCTCTCATAGCAGCCCCTCGGGTAGAACATCATTCATATATAGCCCCTCGGGCAACCTCCGAGTCACTCGTATACAACCCCTCGGGCATATCTCATATCACTCACTCAGGGTACCCGCACTCACTAGGGGTGTGCAGACTCCGGAGGGGCTCCTACAACCCAGCGCTATAACAAGCCACCTTGTGGCATAAATCAATCAGGCCCTCGGCCTCACAAAATCATGAATCAGTAACCACATGCTGCGGTGCGCAGCCTGATCCCATAATATCCTAAAAAAAATAGGCCCCCGGCCTCACTCAGTCACAAACCTGTCAAGCCACTCGGGCCATGAGTAAATAAATAGGGTGCTCAGCCCAAAATAAATATTTTATATGCATCAAACGGGATAATAAAGACTAAGTTATGAAATTACTTAACATAGCATGACTGAGTATGGATTTTCAATCAAAACAGTGAGAGAAAAAGACCCCTAAGGGTCCAAACAGCTTTGGCACAAGGCCCAAATATGGCATTCAACCTAATTTATAGAAATTTTTTCTAAACACATAAGTATCATACAGTTTCAGTCAAATACGCAACTTTACAGTTGCTACGGGACGGACCAAGTCACCATTCCCCAACGGTGCACGCCCATATGCCCGTCACCTAGCATGCGCGCCACCTCAAAATAGTAAAACTATGTAAAATCCGGGGTTTCATACCCTCAGCACTAGATTTACAATCATTACTTACCTCAAACCGGTCAAATCCCTACTCCGCGATGCCCTTGCCTCTGGAATTGGCCTCAAAACATCCCGAATCTAACCAAAAGCAATACAATGCAATCAATATAGGCCAAGGGACCAATTCCATACGAAAAACTATCAATTTAGACCAAAATCCAGAAATTTACCGAAAACCGGCCCAGGGCCCACGTCTCGGAATCCGACAAAAATTATAAAACAAGAAAGCCCTTTCACTCACGAGTCTGTGCATACCAAATTCATCAAAATCCGACATCAAATGGTCCCTCAAATCCCCAAATCAAACTCTCTAATTACCAAGCCCTAATCCCCTCAATTTCATCCCTAATTTCTACTAATTACATGCTTAAACAACTAAAAATTACTATAATCACGAGTATTGAGCTCAAGTAACTTACCTCAATGAAAAACCCCTCGATTTCCTCTTCAAAACTCTCCAAAAAGCTCCAAGTCCGAAGTGGTGGAAAATAACCCAAAGTTCGCGAAGTCCACCTTTTATACATTCTGCCCAGAACTTCTCCATTTGTGGTCCCTATGTCGTTTCTGCGACGCGGCACCTGCGAAAAATCCATCGCAGGTGCGGTTCTCACTTAAATCCCAGAATCTGCTTCTGCGGACCAATCCTCGCACCTGCAGCTTCGCAGGTGCGCTCCACTCACCGCACCTGCGGTTCCTGCTCTCCTTAGCCTTGGCCGCCTCTGCGGCTGCTTTTCCGCTTCTGCAGGCCCGCACCTGCGGTCCCCACTCCACAGGTGCAGTTATGGCAATTGAGTGAAAACTTCAGCATTCCTCAAACTCCATCCTTGTTCCGTCAACCTCTCGAAATCAACCCAAGGCTCTCGGGACCTCTACCAAATATACCAACAAGTCATATATCAACATACAAACTTAGTCAAACCTTCGGAACACTCAAAATAACATCAGAACACCAAATTACCCTCGGATTCAAGCCTAAGCACTTCTAAACTTTCGAATTCTGCAAACGATGCCAAAACCTACTAAACCTCGTCCGAATGACCTAAAATTTTGCACGCACATCACAAATGACACTACGAACCTACTCCAACTTCTGAATTCCATTCCGACCTCGATATCAAAATTTCCACTGTCGATCAAAAATCGCCAAATTTCCAATTTCGCCAATTCAAGCCTAATTCTACCACAGACCTCCAAATCACATTCCGGACGCGCTCTCAAGTCCAAAATCACCTAACGGAGCTAACCGAACCATCAGAATTCACATCCAAGATCATTTATACATAAGTCAACATCCTGTTGACTTTTCCAACTTAAACTTCTAAACAGGGGACTAAGTGTCTCATTCCACACCGAAACCACTCCGGACCCGAACCAACCAGCACGATACGATGAAACACAGCTGAGGAACACATAAGGAAGCAGAAATGGAGGAAACTGGGCTATAACTCATGAAACGACCGGGCGGGTCGTTACTTCAAGTACTGCAGTGACAAGTGAATCCATATTTCTCTGGTGCAAGTTTATATACAGGCAGATCCCTATAATCTACAAATTTTGAATATAGGTATTCTCGTATGATCAATTTTCGCAGCATCACAGAGCTAATCTCCAAACGATGAATGCCCCAAACACTACAAAGTTCCAAGCACTCTAGGTTAGGGCAACCAGATAATACCATTTCCATGACACTTTCGGTCAAGTTTTGGAGCCCAATTGAAAGATAAACGAGACTACTCCAGTTAACACTTCCAGAAGGGTTCAACCTCTTAAATACAAATCCATCGGCGATGCGTTCTTATATGCAAATTGAGGAAAATCATGAAACTACTTGATTATCTAATGATTTTGGAGTAGATGCTGAGAGTTCCAAAATCACACAAATGTTAGGATGATTACAAAAATATTTCATAACAGAAAGAGTCTCACTCCTAATTTAATGTCAATATCAGAAGTTACTTGCAACGACAATCGATAAGTCCTAAAAAACCATGTTAACAATAAAACATACAATTTAATTTTTGTTCTAAGTCTTCCAATATGGGTAATAAAAACTATAATTATTTCAGAGGTAAATAGTTTGTCTTACTGCAAATGAGTAACAAATTATTTATCTACTATTTTTCTTAGTTTAGAACGTATGAGTAACAAATTGTTCTAAGTCTTCCAATACTTTATCTTATTGCAAATGAGTAACAAACTCTTCCTCCACAATTATTTCAGAGGTAAATAGTGCAAATGAGTAACAAATTATTTATTTACTATTTTTCTTAGTTTAGAACGTATGAGCAACAAATTGCTTACATCTCAGCCAAGTATTTTTTGATATATTAGCTTCATAATTAATTTACAACATAGAGCACCGGTGACGCCTTTATAGGACTGGTCCTCCACAAATATTTCAGAGGTAAATAGTGCAAATGAGTAACAAATTATTTATTTACTATTTTTCTTAGTTTAGAACGTATGAGCAACAAATTGGCTTACATCTGAGCGAAGTAATTTTTGATATGTTAGCTTCATAATTAATTTATAATGTTGAGCACCGGCTACCCTTTTGGAGGATTGGTCTTCCAAAGGAAATGACTTGTTATTTACTTGTTGATGATAAATCACAATTATTTTAGAGGTATATAGTGCAAATGAGTAACAAATTATTTATTTACTATTTTTCTTAGTTTAGAACGTATGAGCAACAAATTGGCTTACATCTCAGCCAAATAATTTTTGATATATTAGCTTCATAAATAATTTACAACGTAGAGCACCGGTGACCCTTTTGGAGACCTGTTATCCAAAAGAAATGACCAGTTATTTACTTGTTGATGATAAACCATAATTATTTTAGAGGTAAATAGTGCAAATGAGTAACAAATTATTTATTTATTATTTTTCTTAGTTTAGAACGTACGACCAACAGATTGGCTTACATCTCAGCCAAGTAATTTTTGATATATTAGCTTCATAATTAATTTACATCGTAGAGCACCGGTGTCCCTTTTGGAGGACAGGTTCTCCAAAAGAAATGACCAGTTATTTACTTGTTGATGATAAACCACAATTATTTCAGAGGTAAATAGTGCAAATGAGTAACAAATTATTTATTTACTATTTTCCTTAGTTTAGAACGTATGAGCAATAAAATGGCTTATATCTCAGCCAAGTAATTTGTGATATATTAGCTTCATAATTAATTTACAACTATTTTTCTTTGTTTAGAACGCATGAGCAACAAATTGGCTTACATCTCAACTAAGTAATTTTTGATATATTAGCTTCATAATTAATTTACAACGTAGAGCACCGGTGACCCTTTTGGAGGACCGGGCAACAATCACTTAACACATCTCAACAGCTCAATCACTTGGCTCTCAGCCCTCAGTGCTCACACTTAATAGGTACTTGCGCTCACTGGGGGTGTATGACTTCGGAGGGGCTCCTACAGCCCAAGCACTATATCGTTGCGACGTGCAACTCGATCCAATATATAAACAACCATAAGGCTCGTTGCGGCGTGCAACCCGATCCATATACATACAGCCCTCAGGCTCGTTGCGTCGCACAACCCGATCCATATATACACACATAGCTCACAGCTCGACACTTAGGCCCTATCTCAGTCAGCAACCTCTCCAGTCTCTCGGGCTCTCAGAGATCATATAAATCAGCCCAAACAGAGATAATAACATGTATCAACAAGAAACAAGAAGAGAAGGAGGTGTGATACGCAAGTAAACTCATGACTGAGTACAAGACAACAAATAACAGCTAATTCAACAAGTACACGACCTCAACGGGTCCCAACAATGATATCATATGGCCTAAGCATGATTTCTAACATGAATTGTAGTCAAATTTCCATAAAACAGAGGGAACATGTAATTAACAGTAAGCTATTCGACTTTACAGTCTCACGTGACGGATTAAGTCACAATCCCTTCGGTGCACGCCCACACACCCGTCACCTAGCATGTGCGTCACCTCCAAAATAATCATACGACACAAATCCCGGGGTTTCATACCCTCAGGACTAGATTTATAACAGTTACTTACCTTAGTCCGAGCAAAACTCTACTCCAAAATGCCCTTGCCTCGCGAGTCGGCCTCCGAGTGTCCCGAATCTAGCCACAAGCAGTACCATACAATTAATATAGGCTAAAGGGATCAATTCAACAAGAAAACCAGTAAATTATAGCAAAAATCTAGAATCGGCTTAAACCCAGCCCCCGGGCTCGCGTCTCGAAATCTGATAAAAGTCACAAAACCCGAAAGCCCATTCAGTCACGAGTCTAACCATACCAAAATTATCAAAATCCGATACTATTTGGTTATCCAAATCCCCAAAATTCATTCTCCAATTCTCTAGCCCTAAACCCCCAAATTTCACCTCAAAAACTCACCAACTAGGTGTAAATTCAGTGGAGAAACATTATTATTGAAGATAAATAGGCACAAGGAGCTTACTCAGTAATCCCTTCAAAAACCCTCTCAAAAATCTCCAAAGTCCGAGCTCAAAGTGATGAAAATGGTGAAAAATCTCGAAGTCTCATTTTTATATGTGCTTCCTAGCGAAGCCGCACATGTGGTCTAATTTCCACACCTGCACAATTCACTTAAACCCACTGGGCTCGCACCTGCGCTGCAGGTCTCACACTTGCAGAGCTGCTTCTGCAGAAATGACCCAGATACCCTTTTCCGCATCTGCAGCTCAGCCTCGCATCTGCGAGCTTGCAGATGCGCTCCCTTTCTCGCACCTGCGCCTCCTTCCTAGCCTGCCTTGCCCGCATCTACGCCCATCCTGTCACACCTGCGGCATCGCACCTCTGGTTAGACTCCTCGCAGGTGCGATTACACCAGCAACAAACCATCTTTAGCAATTCCTCAAACATCCAACTTGATCCGTTAATCACCCGACACTCCCTTGAGGCCCTCGGGACCTCAACCAAATATACCAACAAGTCTTATAACGCAATATGAACTTAGTCGAACCCTCAAATCACCCCAAACAACATCAAAAACACGGATTACACTCGAATTCAAGCCTAATGAACTTCTAAACTTCCAAATTTTGCAAACGACGCCGAAACCTATCAAACCATGTCCGATTGACCTAAATTTTGCACACGAGTCTTAAATAACACCACGAACCTATTCCAACTTCCGGAATTCCAATCTGACCCCGATATCAAAAATTCCACTCTCGATCAAACTTTCCAAATTCCAACTTTCGCCAATTCAAGCCTAATATTACTACAGACCTCCAAAACAAAATCCGGACGCGCTCCGAAGTCCAAAATCACCTAATGGAGTTATCGGAACTATCAATATTCAAATCCGACGTTATTTATACGTAAGTCGACATCCGGTCAACTTTTCCAACTTAAACTTTTAGTTAAGAGACTAAGTTCCTCAATTCACTTTGAAATCACTCCGGACCTGAACCAACTAACCCGGTAAGTCAGAATACAGCTGTAGAACACAAAAAGAAGCAGAAAATGGGGAATCGGGGCTATAACTCTCGAAACGACCGGCCGGATCGTTGCATCCTCCCCCTCTAAAACAAACATTCTTCCTCGAGCGGGTCTACAAAAATACCCGAAGTCTCAAATAGGTACGGATATGTGCTCCGCATCTCCCGCTCGATCTCCCAAGTGGCCTCCTCCACGGGCTGACCTCTCCACTACACTTTCATTGAAGCTATATCCTTTGACCTCAACTTTCTGACTTGCCGCCCCAAATGGCCACCGGCTCCACAACATAAGTCAAATCACCATCCATCTGGACCGTGCTGAAATCCAAAACATGAGACGGATAGCCGACGTACTTCCAGAGCATAGAAACATGAAATACTGGATGCACACTCGACAAGCTAGGTGGCAAGGCAAGCTTGTAAGCACCTCCCTAATCCTCTGAAGTACCTTAAAAGGCCCAATGAACCAAGGGCTCATCTTGCCCCTCTTCACAAACCTCATAACACCCTTCATGGGCGATACCTTCAGCAGAACCTTCTCCCCGACCATGTAAGACACATCACGGACTTTCCTGTCAGCATAGCTCTTTTGTCTCGACTGTGCTGTGCGAAGCCGCTCCTGAATCAATTTCACCTTGTATAATGCATTCCGAACCAAGTCTGTACCCAAAAGCCTAGCCTCACCAGGCTCAAACTATGCCACCGGAGATCTACACTGCCTCCCATATAAAGCCTCGTACGGAGCCATCTGAATGCTCGACTAATAACTGTTGTTGTAAGCATACTCCGAGAGTGGCAGAAACTGGTCCTATGAAACCCCCAAAATCAATGACACAAGAGCGTAACATGTCCTCCAATATCTGAATAGTGCTCTCGGACTTTCTGTCAGTCTGAGGGTGGAATGTTGTGCTCAACTCAACCTGAGTGCCCAACTGTCGCTGCACGTCTCTCCAAAAGTGTGATGTAAAATGCGTGCCTCTGTCTGAAATGATGGAAACCGGCACACCATGAAGGCGAACAATCTCTCGGATGTAAATCTCAGCCAACCGCTCGGAAGAATAAGTAGTACCAACTGGAATGAAGTGCGCGGACTTGGTCAGCTGATCCACAATCACCAAAATAGCATCGAACATCCTCGAAGTCCCTGGGACTCAACTATAAAATCCATGGTGATCCGCTCCCTCTTCCACACCGGGATCTCTAACCTCTGAAGCAAGCCAGCCGGTCTCTGATGCTCATACTTGACCTGCTAAATGTTGAGACACCGAGCTACAAACCCAACTATATCTATCTTCATCCTCCTCCACCAATAGTGCTATCTCAAATCCTGATACATCTTCGCGGCACCCGGGTGGATGGAATACCGCGAGCTGTGGTACTCCTCAAGAATCAACTCCCGTAGTCTATCTACATTGGGTACACATATCCGACCCTGCATCCTTAATACCCCATCATCACAAATAGTCACATATCTGGCATCACCGTGCTGAACCTTGTCCTTGAGGAAAAGAAAATGAGGATAATCATACTGGTGCTCTCTGATGCAATCAAACAAGGAAGACCGAGAAACTACATAAGCTAGAACCCGAGTGGGATCCAAAATATCAAGTCTCACAAACCGATTAGCCAAGGCATGTACGTCAACTGCAAGAGGTCTCTCACCAATAGGAAGGAATGCAAGACTACCCATACTCATTTCCTTTCTACTCAAGGCATCGGCCACCACATTGGCCTTTCCCGAATGGTACAAAATGGTAATATCATAATCCTTTAGCAGCTCCAACCGTCTCTGTTGCCTCATATTGAGATCATTTTGCTTGAACAAGTGCTGGAGGCTACGATGATCAGTAAATACCTCACAAGACACACCATAGAGATAGTGCCTCCAAATCTTTAACGCATGAACAATGGCAGCCAACTCCAAATCATGAACAGGGTAGTTCTTCTCATGGGGGTTCAACTAACGCGAAGCATAAGCAATCACTCTACCCTCCTGCATCAAAACACACCCAATACCGATCCGAGAAGCATCAAAATATACTATATAAGAACTAGAAGTTGATGGTAGAAATAGAACTGAAGTTGTTGTCAAGGCAGTCTGAGCTTGTGAGATCCCTCCTCACACTCGTCCAACCACCTGAAAGGAGCACCCTGTTGGGTCAATTTGGCCAAGGGCGACGCAATAGATGAGAGACCCTGCACGAACCAACGGTAATAACCATCCAACCCAAGAAAGCTCCGAATCTCTGTTGCTGAGTACGGTCTGGGCCAACTTTAAACCTTACCCTCAGTGGACACCACGTGCCCCAAGAACGCCACTGAAGAACTTGAGCCGTAAATCATACTTGAAGAACTTGGCATAAAGCTTCTCCTCTCTCAACCGCTACAATACGACCCTCAAATGCTGGGCATGCTCCTCCTGGCTGCAAGAGTACACCAGGATATCATCATTGAATATGATAACGAACAAGTCGAGATAAGGCCGAAACACATTGTTCATCAAATGCATGAATGTTGTTGGGGCGTTGGTTAGCCCAAAAGACATCACGAGGAACTCAAAATGACCATAACGGGTCCTGAAAGTTGTCTTATGAATGAGCGGGTCCCAAATCTTCAACTGGTGATACCCAAACCTCGGATCGATCTTAGAGAACACCCTCGCTCCCTAAAGCTGTTCAAATAGATCATCATACGAGGCAAATGATACATTTCTTGATTGTGACTTTGTTTTACTACCTGTAATTAATGCACATCCTCATAGTACCATCCTTCTTCTTCGCTAATAGAACTGGTGCACCCCTAGGTGACACACTAGGCCGAATAAACCCCTTATCAAGGAGTTCCTGAAGCTGCTCTTTCAATTTCTTCAACTCCATCGGTGCCATACGATACCGTTGAATAGAAATGGGCTGAGTTCCCGGCACCAAATCAAGACCGAAGTCAATATCCTTTTTCGGCGTCATGCCCGGCAGGTCTGCAGGAAACACATCCGAAAAATCTCGTACCACCGGGACAAAATCAATAGTAGGGGTCTCTGCACTAACATCCCTCACAAAGGCCAAATAAGAAAGACAACCCTTCTCAACCATCCGCTGGGCCTTCAAGTATGAAATTACTCTACTAGGAACATAGTCCAAAGAGCCTCGTCACTCAATCTGTGGCAACCTCGGCATCGCCAACATCATAGTCTTAGCGTGATAGTCCAGAATAGCAAGACACAAAGACAACCAATCCATACCCAATATCATATCAAAGTCAACCATACTAAGCAGCAACAGATCAACTCTAGTCTCTAATCCCCCAATAGTCACTACAAACGACCGGTATATGCGGTCCATAACAATAGTATCGTCCACTGGCATAGATACACGAACAGATGAAAGTAGAGACTCACTGGGCATGTCCAGATAATGAGCGAAATATGACGACGCATATGAATAGGTAGAACCAGGGTCAAATAATAAAGAAGCATCTCGATGACAAACTGAGATAATACCTGTGATCATTGTGTCTGAAGCAATAACATCTGGTGTGGCAAGGAGTGCATAGAAATGGGCATGACCGCCACCTGATCGGCCTCCCCCTATAGGGCGGCCCCTAGTTGACTGAGCTCCACCCCGAGCTGGCTGGGTGGTGGTGAAGTAACTGGTGCTGAAGTCGTAGCTCCTTTGTTGAGCTGGACCTCCCACTAGGCGGGGACACTGTCTTCTGATATGACCAAACTCTCCACAATCGTAGCAACTCCCCGATGCTGGTGTAGGGACTGAAGGGAGCCCCGAGCACCGGGATAACTGGTAGAAGGACCTGGTGTAGATAAGCCCTGACCTAATGGAGCACGGGACGAACTCTGGGCTGGAAGGGCACTGAAAGATGAGTGACTCCTGGTGAGAACTATGAGAACCATGGCCAGATGATGCACCATGGTGAACTGGGCGAGCCGTTTGAGCATGCCTGTAAGGACGACCTCTGTCGTGGTGGAACCGGCATCCATATGGAACACCACCAAAACTACCTGATCCACGAGACCTCTTGGCCTCTCTCTCAACCCGCTCCTGGATGCGGACCAACTCTATCTGCCGAGCAATGTCAACAACCTCCTCAAAAGTAGCACCTGACACCCTCTCTCTAGTCATAAGCACCCGCAACTGAAATGTGAGGCCATCAATGAACCTCCTGATCCTCTCCCTGTCTGTAGGAACCAACCAAACACCATGACGGGCTAACTCAGAGAATCTCATCTCATATTGTGTCACAGTCGTATCATCCTGACGCAACTGCTCGAACTGTCTACACATCTCCTCTCTATGTGACTGCGGCACATACTTCTCCAAGAAGAGAACGGAGAACTCCTACCGTGTAAGTGATGCAATACCGACCAGCCTACGCCTCTCATAAGCCTCCCACCAGGTGATGGCAGCTCTAGAGAACTGAAAAGTAGTGAGCGAGACCCCACTGGTCACTAGAATGCCTGCTGTACGAAGCATCCTCTTACACTTATCTAAGAAGCCCTGCGCATCTTCTCCCTCTTCACCGCTAAAAGATGGAGGGTGGCGCCTCCCAAACCTCTCCAGTCTATGCTGCTCATCATCAGGCATGACAGGAACCACATAGTCCTGAGCAACTACAACCGGTTGGGCTGGTGGTGCCCCTGGTGTCCGGAGTCCCTGTATCACCTGCTCCGGTGTGCGGGTAGCGGGAGTCTGAGTGCCTCCCCCTACTTGAGAAGTGGTTGCTACGGTCGAAATAGAGACCAGCTGAGCAAGACTGGTGCATACGGTTAGTATTTGAGCTAAGGTCTCCTGAAGACCTAGGATCACGATGGGCACAACTGGTGCCTGATTTGGTCAGCATCCACAACTAGGACCCGATCCTGAACTGGGGAAACTGGTGGATCTTGAGGTGCTGTCCTAGTCGCTGTGCGAGCTGCACCTCTTCCCCTACCGTGGCCCTACCTCTCGCGGCTCTGGCTGGTGGTACTGGTGGCTGTCCGTCCTGCCCGATAGCACGTGTCCTCACCATCTGTGAGAGAATAGAATAACAGAAGTTTAGTTACCACAATCAACAGATTCGCATGATAAGAATTCAAGAATGTGAAGTTTCCTAAGGGTTCTGCAGCCTCTCGAAGATAAGTATAGACGTCTCCGTACCGATCCGCAAGACTCTACTAAACCTGCTTATGACTCGTGAGGCCTATGTAACCTAGGATCTGATACCAACTTGTCACGACCCAAGAACCTAACCTGTCGTGATGACGCCTATCGTGGTACTAGGCAAGCTGACATTTTTCAAAACACTTTCAACATTTAACAGAAATGAGCTAAAACATTTAAAGTAACCAGAGTTTTACATAACAATGAGGTAAATCCAAAACATAAGTGCGGAATTATAGCCCGACATCGGGTGGTCACTAAGTCATGAGCATCTACAACCAGTCTAGAAACAAAGTCTGCAACAGTCTGTGTCAAAATGCCAATACATAAGAGAAAAAGATAACAAGAAAGGAGAGACAAGTACTGAGAACGCCGGCAGCTACCTCGTAAGTCTCTGATACTCAACCACACAGGAGATCAACGTCCACCATGTCCGGAAACACCTGGATTTGCACACTAGGTGCAGGGGTAACGTGAGTACATCCAACTCAGTAAGTAAAAATAATAAATAAGGAACTGAAGATAGTGACGAGCTACATAGTTATAGTTCATTTTCAGTGATTTCAGTAAATAATAAACATGCTTTCAAATCCGACAGTTTAAGTCGAACCAGTTTTATACAGTTTGAAGTTCACGTAAATCGGATATAAAATCTTCCAGAAATTCCACAACGATGATAGATAGCAACTAAGTACAACAACAAATGAAAGCAAGTACAGCCTCTCAAGGCAACAGTCAGTCAACTCATCTCAACAGCCCAATCACTCGGCTCTCAGCCCTCAGTGCTTACACTCAGTAGGTACTTGCACTCACTGGGGGTGTATAGACTCCGGAGGGGCTCCTACATCCCAAGCACTATATCGCTGCGACGTGCAGCCCGATCCAATATATAAACAACCATAAGGCTCGTTGCGGCGTGCAACCCGATCCATATACATACATCTCTCATGCTCATTGTGGCGCGCAACCCGATCCATATGTACACACATAGCTCACAGCTCAGCACTCAGGCCCTATCTCAGTCACCAACCTCTCCAGTCTCTTGGACTCTCAAAGATCATATAAATTAGCCCAAACAGAGATAATAACATGTATCAACAAGAAACAAGAAGAGACAGGGATGTGATACGCAAGTAAAATCATAACTGAGTATAAAACAACAAATAATATCATATGGCCCTAAGCATGATTTCTAACATGAATTACAGTCAAATTTCTATAAAACAGAGGGAACATGTAGTTAACAGTAAGCTATTCGACTTTACAGTCTCATGGGACAGACCAAGTCACAATCCCTTCAGTGCACGCCCACATGCCCGTCACTTTGCATGTGCGTCACCTCCAATATAATCACACGACATAAAACTTGGGGTTTCATACCCTCAAGACCAGATTTATAACTGTTACTTACCTTAGTCCGAGCAAAACTCTACTCCAAAATGCTCTTGCCTCGCGAGTTGGCCTCCGAATGTCCAGAATCTAGCCACAAGCAGTATAATACAATTAATATAGGCTAAACAGATCAATTCCACAAGAAAACTACTAAAGTATAGCCAAAATTCAAAATCGGCTTGAACCAGGCCCCCGAGCCCATGTCTAAATATCCGACAAAAGTCACAAAACACGAAAGCCCATTCACTCACGAGTCTAACCATACCAAACTTATCAAAATCCGATACCATTTGGTCATCCAAATCCCCAAAATTCACTCTCCAATTCTCTAGCCCTAAACCCCAAAATTTCACCTAAAAAACTTACCAAGTAGGTGTAAAATCAGTGGGGAAATATCATTATTGAAGATAAATAGGCACAAGGAGCTTACCTAAATAATCCCTTCGAATACCCTCTCAAAAATCTCCAAAGTCCGAGCTCAAAGTGATGAAAATGGTGAAAAATCTCGAAGTCTCATTTTTATATGTTCTGCCTAGCGAAGCCGCACCTGTGGTCTAATTTCCACACCTGCAGGAATTCACTTAAACCCACTACGCTCGCACCTGCGCTGCAGCTCTCACACTAGAGGAGTCGCTTCTGCGGCCCTTCGTCCGCTTCTGCGAAAATGACCAAGATCCAGTATTCTGCATCTGCAACTTAGCCTCGTAGCTGCGGGCTCGCAGATGCGCTACCTTTCTCGCACCTGCACCTCCTGCCCAGCCTGGCCTTGCCCGCATCTGCGCCCATCCTCCCGCACCTGCGGCTAGACCACTCGTAGGTGCGATTACACCAGCGACATGCCATCTTTAGCAATTCTTCAAACATCCAACTTGATCCGTTAATCACCCAAAACTCCCCCGAGGACCTCGGGACCTCAACCAAATATACCAACAGGTCTTATTACCCAACACGAACTTAGTTGAATCCTCAAATTACCCCAAACAACATCAGAAACACGAATTACACCCGGATTCAAGCCTAATGAACTTTTAAACTTCCAAATTCCGCAAACGATGCCGAAACCTATCAAACCACGTCCGATTGACCTCCAATTTTGCACACAAGTCTTAAATGACACCACAAACCTACTCCAACTTCCGGAAGTCCAATCCGACCCCGATATCAAAAAGTACACTCCCGGTCAAACTTTCAAAATTCCAACTTTCGCCAATTCAAGACTAATTCTACTACAGACCACCAAAACACAATCCGGACGCGCTACTAAGTCCAAAATCACCTAACGGAGCTATCGGAACTATCAAAATTCAAATCCGAGGTCGTTTACACATAAGTCAACATCTGGTCAACTTTTCCAACTTAAGCTTTCAATTAAGAGACTAATTGCCTCAATTCACTCCGAAATTACTCCGGACCTGAACCAAATAACCTCGTAAGTCATAATACAGCTGTAAAACACAAAAGAAGCAGAAAATGGGGAAACGGGGCTATTACTCTCGAAACGACCGGCCGGATCGTTACAGAAAGACCCTTTGATGGCGTTCATAAAATTTATCTTACTGAATTATTCATAAATGTTATAGTTAGTGTAGTGATTTCATGAATGGCATTGGCAGCTGTAGGTCTGAAATCAATTTACAGTTACTTTTAGGGAGTGACTTAAGTCTTTAGAATAGCATTTGCATTTTGGTATTGAGACTCGAGAGGGGACTGGGCAACGAAGAGGTTTTTACGTTGTGCTAAACAAAGTGAGAAAGTTACTCGTACAACCTGGTTAGGTAAGTTTGTGCATTTTCCCCAGATTATAGTATAAAACGGAAGAAAAACATGATCTTTGCGAGAATGCAGAAGACCATATTCCCGAATACCTTTAAGGTTTGAACTTTAATAGCTACAATAAAAATTCTTTGCATAAGAGTGATATGATGTTGTGTTGAAATGCTTGGTTTTAGTTAGTGCCGCCGTTTGTACGTTCTTAATTACTTGATAACGAAGAGCAAATGCTTGGTCTTAGTTCTGTTAGCGACTTGCAGTTAATAATCACGTGACAATCCTTTGCGCATGGCAAATGCAAATCTCTCTCTCTCTCATTCTCATCTTTAGTTTCAGGAAGATGCTCTAATTTGCTACAACTTTCAAGTTCTAGAAGCTTTTGGGAAGGTTTATCCTTATTACAAAAAAAAGGGAAGTTTATGGTTTTAGTCATAGTTAGCTCATTTAGGTTTTACCGTCACACAATTTATAAGCCTCAGCAATAATGGCAATGCAAAGTTGTAACTGCCACAGACTGACTGGGAGGGAGGCTTCTATCCAATAACAATGCATTTCAGTGAAGACTATCCTAGCAAATCACCCAAGTGCAAGTTCCCTCGAGGTTTCTTTCATCCTAATGTCTATCCATCAGGAACATTATGCTTGTTTGGTCAGGTACCCCAAATTATGCTGATTTACAAAGCTTAGTGCTAACTATGCAGAAGCAGCTGAAGGAGCCGATTGATCGCATAGAACAAATACCTGGTGTGCCACCCGTGATTAAAGGAGTGGATATTGATAAATATTCACAACAGCCTGGAAGCCAAGTGCCGCTCCCTTGCCAATTCCAAAAAAGTTTAAGATGCCCGATATTCCGAAGTATGATGGAACAACCGACCCACGAGATCATGTAACTGCCTTTCCAACTGGCGTGAAAGGCAATGATTTAACCAAGCAAGAAATTGAGTTGGTGCTAGTCAAAAAATTTGGCGAAACACTCACAAAAGGAGCATTAACATGGTATTCTCTTTTACGAAAAATTCTATTAATTTTTTTGCTGAGCTTGCTGATTCATTTATAAAAGCGCATTCGGGAGCTCAAAAAGTTGAAAAGAGGATGGAAGACATCTTCAAAATAAAACAAGGAGATGGAGAGCTACTCAGGGAATTTGTGGATAGATTTCAGCGTGAAAGAATGATGTTACCGCGTGTACCTGATAATTGGGCGGCCATGGCGTTTGCAAGTAACTTAAATGAAAAAAGCTCAGAATCCACGAGTAGACTCAAGGAAAGCTTACGAGAATTCCCTGCTACAACTTGGAATGATGTTTACAACATGTATAGTACGAAGCTGCGGATAGAGAAATACACTATCACGCAGTCATGGGGAGATGAAAGAACAAGTTCGAGGCGACAAGAAATTGAAAAAAGGTCGGGTAAGAACCTTACATGGGACAAGCAGGACGGGATTCACATTCTAAACAAGAAAACCCGAGGTACGGCTCTAGAACAAGAGACACAGATGCGGGTTCATCATCCAAGTTTGGGAAGGAGCGAGATACACGGGATAACAATAATCATACAAAGGAAAATATTGGTGATTATAGTTTCAATGTTAGCACTTCTGAGTTTGTAGCTATTTTAAGAAGTTTAGGAGATAAGGTGCGGTGGCCAAAAGAAATGAGGTCGAACCCTAGTAGAAGAGCATTTGTTAAAACAAGGTTATTTAACCGATTTGTTTAGTGAGAAGGGTAAGACAACGTATATGAAGAATAGACAAGAGCCACCAAAACCTCTGTCACCAAAAAGAACAGTTAATGTGATAAGCGGAGGAGATGAGGTCAATGGTGTGACGTATACGACTGCAAAAAAGACATCAAAAGTCACGGTTACCCGCGGAAAGCGAGTTCGCCAAGTTTTGGAAGAAGGCAACATAACGTTTGATGATGCAGATGCAGATGGCGTGATGATCCCTCACAATGATGCACTGGTAATATCTTTACTTGTACATGATACTAATGTGAAATGAGTTTTGATTGATCTAGGTAGCTCTGTAAATATAATTCTTTTAAGAGTGGTAAATGAGATGCAAGTTGATGACAAAATGGTGCCCAAGCACGTACCTTATCTGGATTTGACAATTCAAGTGTTGTTACAAAAGGGTAAATAGTGCTTGCCACATTTGTAGACGGAGTTGTAAAAGATAAGAAATTTCAAGTGATAGATATGGACATGGCGTATAATATGATTCTCGGCAGACCTTGGATTCATGATATAGATGTTGTTCCGTCTACTTTATATCAGGTTATAAAATTCCTTTCATACTGGGGGATTAGACAAATCCGTGGTGATCTGCAGGCTTGTAGAAGTATCAATTCAGTGGCGGATTCAAGCATAAAGAACGAGTTGCAGACAAAAAATAGCAATTGCAGAATTCAGTTGAGGATTTAGCAACACAAACCTCAACTAGAGATGCGCAAACGGATGTAGATTCAAGGCCTGATATCATTCAAGAGACAGAAGAGAATGAAAACATCAAACCAACAATAGAAGAACTCAAAGCAGTGGTGTTGTTTATACATTGGCCGGACAGAAAAGTTTACATCGGAACCAACCTAAGCGCAGAATAAAAGGTAAGTTAATTGAATTCTTAAAAGCTAATGCAGACTGCTTTGCTTGGTCGCATTCAGATATGACATGTATACCACTGGAGGTGATGACCCATAAGCTAAATGAAGATCCATCATATCCACCTGTCAAACAGAAGAAAATGAAGCAAGGATCCTTCAAAAATCAGGTGATTCAGGATGAGGTACAAAAACTTTTAAAAATCGGGTCTATTCAAGAGGTAAAATATCCTGATTGGCTAGCTAATATTGTCGTGGTACCAAATACGAATGGGAAAGGGTGAGTTTGTGTAGATTATACTGAATTGAATAAAGCTTATCCTAAAGACTCCTTTCCTTTACTGCATATAGATCAACTAATTGATGCTACTGCAGGACATGAATTGTTGAGTTTTTAGATGCCTATTCAGGATATAATCAGATAAAAATGGATCCTTTAGATGAGGAAAAAACTTTCTTTATTACAGACAGGGGGGCTTACTGTTATAAAGTCATGCCTTTCGGTCTAAAGAATGCTGGAGCCACGTACCAGAGGTTAGTAACAAAAATGTTTCAAGAACACCTGGGAAAAACTATGGAAGGCTACATCGATGACATGCTAGTCAAGTCAACACAGGCGGGGGATCACATCCAACATTTGTCAGATACTTTTCAGATTCTCCGCAAATTCAATATGAAATTAAATCCCGAAAAGTGTGCATTTGGCGTGTCTTCAGGTGAGTTTTTAGATATCCTTGTTTCTAACCGAGGAATAGAAGTAAAACCTGCAGAGATCAAAGCCATTGAAGAAATACTAGACATACTCACGAGCAAAAAAGCAGTGCAGAGGTTGACAGGTAGGATAGCAACATTGGAAAGATTTATTTCTAAATCTTCGGAGAAGAGTTTTAAGTTCTTTTCAGTGTTGAAAAAGCAAAGACAATTTGAGTGGACAGAGGAATGTCAACAAGCACTCAAAAACCTAAAGCATACTTGTCAAACCGACCGTTGCTAACTAAACCAAAGGATGGAGAAAGGCTACTCATCGATCTCGCTGTATCAGAAATGGCAGTAAGTGCAGTGTTAGTACGAGATGACAAAGGTAAACAATCTCCAATTTATTATGTTAGCGAATCTTTATTTGATGCTGAAACTCGGTATCCTCATTTAGAAAAATTTGCTTTAGCACTAATCATGGCATCTAGAAAGTTGGGGCCTTATTTTCAATGTCACCCTATCTTCGTAGTGACCGCTTACCCCTTAAGAAATATATTCCATAAGCAAGAACTATCAGGTAGATTAGCCAAGTGGCTATAGAGCTTAGTGAATATGATATCATATATCAACCTAGAACTGCGATAAAATCACATGTTTTAGTAGATTTCATGGTAGACTGCAGCCCAGGGATAGTACCTGAAGCAGAAAAGGAACTACAGGTGTTCAACGGGTCTAATCCGGGTACCTGGACCCTATTTACTGATGGCTCCTCGAATGTTAAAGTAGCGGGTTTAGGCATTGTTCTAATCCCACCTTCAGGAGAAACCATAAGGCGGGCAATAAAGTTCCATCCCATTACTAAAAATGAAGCAGAATATGAAGCTGTAATTGCAAGTCTAGAATTGGAACGAGAACTCGGAATAATGCAGATTATAATCAAAAGTGACTCGCAACTTGTAGTTAATCAAATGCATGGGACATATATAGCTAGAGAGGCGAGGATGCAGTAGCATTTGGAAAAGGCACGAGACTTAATCAGACAACTCCAATCTTGGAAAATCATACAAATACCCAAGGAGGAGAATGCTGAAGCAGACGCGTTGCCTAATCTCGCATCCGCCGCAGAAGTAACAAATGAAGAGAATGCTTCTATAATACATTTGTTTCATTTGCACTCGATTAGGATAATAACGAGGTAAATTTCAATAATTTGACTTGGGATTGGAGAAATGAGATCGTTAATTTTTTGCAGTACGGGATTCTACCGGAAGATAAGAAAAAAGCTCAGTCACATTGACGTAAAGCTGCCCGTTATTGTTTGGATCGTGGCAACCTGTATCGAAAGATGTTCGGTTGGCCTTTAGAAACATGTCTCGGACCTTCTTAAATAGAGTATTTGATGAGAGAAGTACATGAGGGACACTGTGGAAATCATGCAGGAGGAAGATCCTTAGTAAAAACTCTAATTAGAGCAGGATATTATTGGCCAAAAATGGAAGAAGATGCGGAAAGTTTGTGGCTAAGTGTGATAAATGCCAACGATATGGCAATAACAAGCATCGCCCAGCGGAGCTATTACATCCGATTATTTAACATGGCCTTTTATGAAGTGGGTGATGGATATCGTGGGTCCACTACTGCAAGCCAAAGGAAATGTACGATTTTTATTAGTATTAACGGATTATTTTACCAGGTGCCTTCAAGCAGGTGCAGGAAAAAGAAGTCAGGGACTTTAATTGGCGAAACATCATATGCCGGTTTGGAGTTCCAAAAGAAATCGTATGTGACAATGGCCCGGAATTCATAGGTGCAAAAATCATAAAATTCTTTCAGAGTTGGTAGAGTAAAAGGATAACTTCAACATCTTATCATCCTGTGGCTAATGGACAAGCTGAATCGACAAACAAAATTATTATTAATAACTTGAAGAAAAGATTAGGGGAGTCAAAAGGTAAGTGGCCAGAAATGTTACCAGGGGTTTTATGGGCTTATCGAACGACAACAAAAACACGTACGGGAGAGACTCCATTCTCACTCCTGTATGGTGTCAAAGCCTTAATCCCAGCTGAAATAGGTGAACCAAGTACAAGATACACCCAAGCAACCGAAGAATCAAATGAGGAAGAGATGCGAATAAATCTCGATTTGCTTGAAGAGAGGAGAGAAGAGGCTCTAAGAAAGATGGTCGCGCAGAAACAAATTATTGAGCGATATTACAATCGGAAAGCTCATCTTAGATGCTTCAAGATTAGGGACTTCATCCTCGAAAAAGTTTTTCAATCAACAAAAGCAACCAATGCAGGAAAATTGAGTCCAAATTGGGAAAAAACTTACAAGATTCGAGGTATTGCTGGAAAGGGTGCATATGGGTTAGAAACAATGGACGGCAAAGTACTCCCATCAAATTGGAATGCTGTTCATTTAAAGAAGTAATACTTCTAAAGGAAGAACCCCCGGTTAGGTATCAATTATGTAAGGTTTTGTTTTATTCTTTTTTAATTATACTAACCATTTTAGATGATAGGCACAAAGCTAGGCCACACCAAATGATGATATTAGACCCAAAAGACAAGCAGGAAGCAAAATCATCCCCAGTCTGGGTTACAACCTTTCTGATGGAAATAAAAAGGGCTAAGCAGTCATCATCTAAAAATATACCTCCGAGTCCCGTATGTCTTTTCCTTTTCAGGAAATGGACCGAATGGAAGGAATAATCAAGTTCTCGAAATTTCATGCTTCAAAGCTCTAACACTTGGAGGACTATAGATAGAAGGCAAAGAAATGCAAGTCCCAAAAAGAATTCAAGCCTGGATCAACCCAAAAATCAAAAGTCAAGAGCCAAGAAACAAGTCTGAATCAAAAAACCTTTGCAATAAACTTTGATAAAGTGTAAACTCGCGAAAATAAATTATAATATCTTGCGAGTACTAAGGTTAAAGACAATGATTAGTCATGAGTTGCAAGATGTACCTGATATACCCTTAGAATTTTTTGAAATCTGTTATTAGAAAAACAGTTATGAAAGAGTTGTAGATGTTAAGTGAAAACTTGTAAAAGTACTATCTACAACTCTTTCATAACTGTTTGAAAGTTCAAAATATGAAACTTTCTCAAATTATTCATGAAACTTTTTCAAAATATGTATTTTCCTACTTCTCTCATATATTTATACCAATATGATGTTAAGACGTCTTTTTCATTAGTGTCGTTTATAAAAAGGCCCTCTTTTATAAAATTCGTGTCTATGCCAAAATCACAAAATAGTTAAGCATTTTTAAATACAAGTCAAAGGGTTTAAACAAAAAACTCAAAGTAAACGAAAGATCATATATTAAACTTGGCTAAAACTAAGTATATACTTAGTTAAAACCAAAATGTTCAAACAAACCCCAAAACGAAGCAGGGGTAAAAACTAACCATCTATTCCGAAAGGTAAATAAAAAAAACTTCTCATCAAAAGTTCCAAAAACAAATTAAAAGAACACTATGGAGTAGAATCCAATGCGACATTATCAGTAGTGGGAGAGGCAGAATCCAATAAGGCATCATCAATAGCGGGAGAAGATTCAACTTGAGCAGAAGAAGCTTGAATGCCAACTTCACCAGGAGTAAGTTCATCACCTTCGGAAGTGCCGACCTTTGGTGAATGAAAGTCTTGACTTTGCTGAGTTTTCTCGATTGCTTCTTCAGCTTTAGCAATCTCAGCATTGAGATCAAAATCTTCCTGGCTAGCCTCCATCAAAGTCTCGAGGCGGGTATTCAAAAAAGCCCAACTTATATCAAGCGTCGATTTATCTTCAAGGGCTTCGTAATCTTTCTCCCATTAGTCAATTTCAGCCTTCAACTCTTCTTTCACAGTCAAAGAAGCATTTTAAGAAACCTTCAGAGGGGCGAGGGAACTCTCCAAGAACTAGATCTTATCAAAAGAGACACAGAGGTCTTCTTAAACCTGAGTGAGTGTTTGAACTAGCTCCCCGGCATAAGTCTCCTTCTGATTAATGAGTTCTTTCAAACCCCTTATCTCTTCGGTAGCTTTAGAAAGTTGCTCTACAAATGAAGACTCAAGGATGTCTTTGTCTCTGCCAACTTGACTTGAAGAGGCTTTTTCAACTGCCAATTCCGCCGCCATCATCCTTACTTGTTGTTCCAAAGCACACTTCTCTTCAGCTAGAAGTTCTTTCTCCAATTGAAGACCCTCATATTGTTCCTTCCAATTATCTGCTTTAGTATGATAATCATTGACTAGTTGCTCAGTGTAAATAATTCTTTTCATAAGCTCCGTGCCTATCAAGTTGATCTACAAAAGAAAAGAATGAAGCGATTGTCAAACAAAAGTAAATAACCACGAGGAAAAGGAAAGGGAAACGCTAAAACTTGAACCTTCAAAGATGAATGAACAATGTCATTCATCCACGTCAAGGAGTTGTGGCTTTCCAACTTAAACTTCTCCATTGGGCCAATTAAAGGTTTTAAACATACGTCGGGTTGACCAGCTTTTTTCAACAGATTACCATCTTCTATGGCAACCTTTTTCATCACCCTATTTCTACTAGAAGTACCAACTTCCAAATGAGAAGTAGTAGCAACAGGTATGGTTGAGGAAGTAAAAGCAGCCACCGGAGGAGCAGTAGCAGCCGTAACAAGAACGGTAGATTGAGAACAGACGGAGACTGACACTGGAAGAGAAGCAAGGGGTAATTCCTCAGAAACAGGACCAAAATCACCACTATCAAAACCATGGGAAAACAGTTGATCAGTAGATTCACAAGGATGAACATTCATCTATTCATCAGAACTCACTAAAGTAGCATCTTCAGGCTCATAAACAGGAACTGAACTTGGAGGAGGTATGGATTCATCATCTGAAATAATGCGCCTCCTGACACGAGGTCTACGAATTAAAGAACCTTCCTCTGGTTCTTCTTCTTCCTCTTAGCCACGGGCTCCATCAATCTTCCTCTTTGAAGAAGGGCTCAGAATCCTTTCTTGATCAATACTCCCCGTAATCTTGTAGATGAAACAGAAGAAGGACTAACACGACGAATGGCAAATCCTGACAAAAGAAAAAGAGTCACGGTGAAAAACTCTTAAATAAGCAAAAGAGAAAAAGAGAAGACTAAAACGGAAAAAAAGTATCGTGTGTTTTAACTTTCCACCGAAATCTTTGCGAAAGATATTTCCAAGATCTTCTCTCCAGAGGAGCAACAGATAATAACTTTCCTACCCAAGCACGGAAGTCAGGAATCTCTTCAAAAACTTCCATAATTGCTGAAAAAGTAGGCACGAGAATACATGAGTATCTATTTTTAAGAAAGGAAAAAGGTGAGATACAAATACATACGAGCAAAATTTCATTTTTCGGGAAAAGGCATATTTTCTTCACCCACCAAACCACTAGTGGAAGCAGCAACGAAGCGAGCATACCAGCCTCGATCTCTATCATCGGCTAACTAATACTCTCTTACTTTTGGCCACAAGGGAGAAAACTCCATCACGAAATAGTTTTGGAGAGTAGAGATGGCGTAAGTGACGAAAATTAAAAGGCATAGAATCCAAGTTTGATATATAACGGAGGCATGCAACAGCTCTCCAAATAATAGGACCAATTTGTCCCAAACAAACATTGAACTCAATGATTACCGGGTCAATAGGAGGTTTAAAGCCTAAGGTAAAAGGATATGTATAAACGAAGGAATAGCCAGTTTGGTATGAAGTTATTCTTTGGTTAGAACCAACGATTAAAATTGGGAAGTCAGGTTTCCAATTACATTCTCTTCGAACCAGAGCAAGAAGACCAGTGGTAATCAGAGTTGGGTATCGATCAACACGATCAAGGGAAGTAGCCATGGAAGAGACATGACTCTTCATGGATTCACTATCAGTCACAAAGGATAGCTCCTAAGGGACAATCTTATCAACGGTGGGTTCACAAAGTGCTTCGGTTAAATCTTTATCTTTAGAAGAAGACCTTGGGGTTGCAGAAGCCCTAGGCCTAGAAGAAGATGGTTTGGTAGCACTACCTTGAGAGGAGGAACCACGGTTAGAAATTGAACCGAGGCTACATAATCTACCACCTCTTCTACTCCTAAGAGGGGCAGTTGAAGGGTGAAGTTCTTCAATAATTACTACTTTACGAGGATCGGGATTTGATGAAGCCATGATTAACTAGAGAAACACAAGAAAAAGGTGCAGAACGAAGTAAGACAAGAAGACTAAGAAGGAAAGGCTTTAGAAAATCGGAAAAAGGGGTAAGTATTTATAGGAAGGCACGACTATTGAGGTCATTATGAAGCGTCATAATGGAACCGTCACTTCGTGACTGATGCGGTTGCAGGAAAACCATAAAAGACGCTGAAGAACTGAAGAACCAATTGTCAAAAGCCACGTGGCATGATCATTTAACAAAAGTGATGAACGTCACTTCGGTTCAGAAAAGGGTATGATTATATTCGAAAATGGCGGCAGAGAGTTCTCGCCATAAAAACCTTCCACTTCCCCAAATATTCAATAGAGAATATTCAAGAAAGTGGGGGAACTATCTGTATTGGTGGTGAAAAAGAGCTACACGTGGAATATTAGACTACTGACATGGCATAACACGTAAGAGAAATAATATAGCAACACGTGGCAGTCTTATTTGATAGAATAAGAAAAGACACGGGAGGGAAACACCCATGAGATAGTACCGAGCCTAACAATTGCCAAAGACTGAATCAAGACAGTAAAAAGGAAAGATTCATGAACCTTCAATTAATGAGGAAGGAAATTAGAATCGTTACAGAATCTCGTGAACATCTACGATTATCAATTGTAATGGATCATTAATACCATTAAACATCATAATGATTTAGCCATAAATGGAAGGAAACGTTATATGTGTAAACCTCTATATAAGAGGAGAAAATTTCACTTGTAAGGACATCTGAGACAATATTGGAATATATTCACTTTACTTTTCTGCTTTTCTCGAAATTCTCTATATTGACTTTGAAATCGATTATTTCCTTATTTATTCTTGTTATTTTCCTTTGATACTTTTGAGAAAGTGAGACAAAACTTTATTATGAGAAGCCCGTTTTCTTCTAAAATTAATCTTTGACCGAAAGATATATTTTTTGGTTAAACAGTGTTGATTATTGAAACCTTTTACAGCTTTCAATTCTAACATGTGTACGTAGATGCTTAGACAAAAATTTAATTTTTATAGTGTTTGAAATCCCCAAAAGAACTGTTTGAGATACTGTTGGATTGTAGAAGGGATTCCAAATGGCTATTAAATGCTTCAAAATTTTAGTGAAATTATTAAGAAGAAAATTAACTATCGGTTTTCATTCGGAGAACATGGTGCATTTGAAATGCGATATTGGAGTTGATCGTATAAATCCATGTTTAGCTTACCGTTACAATATGTAACCTTGCTTTTGCATGATACTGCTGAGTACAAGAGACGAGTGAGGGAGCAGGCCAAGCAGTATCCAGCTCTTGTCCGACGTTAGTTTGTTTTGAACTATATAATTATGTGACATTGCTAGTCCTTATTGACATAGTGGCCGTGTGGCTAAAATGGTGCTTTTCTTCTTTTTGATTCAACAATAAATATAGCTTGCAACATGCATGCTATCTGTTATTTTGATAGCGTAGTTGGCCTATTATTTATGGTTTTACTTGCAATTCGTTCGACAAAAGCTCTGCTTTTTGTTCTGACTATCTGTTAGTTGCTGATTGTGTGAAAGCAAAAGCAATCTACTGGTTGCTATTTGTTTATAGAAGGACCAACGGCCAAAAGATGATAAACTTCTGTCTCAGGTAACTGGGTTTTCTTCATGTCTTATCACGTATCCTGCTGTCTAAAAAATGGGAATAAAATAGTGATCTTGAAAGGTTAAAGGCTTAGAGTGAACTGCAACTATATCCACTATTAAATGCAACTCACTTTTGTCAATAGCTATATTCGAGACATGAGTAAGTATTGCGTAACACTTGAGATTTTGTTATCTATGGAATATTACTTGATCTTGTGCCGAGGGTCTATCGAAAACAACCTCTCTATTCCTCCGGAGTAGGGGTAAGGTCTGCGTACACACTACCCTACGCAAACCTCGCTTGTGGGATATCACTGGGATGTTGTTGTTGTTGTTGTTGAAATATTGCTTGAAATATAACATGCTATTTCTTTTTCCTTTAATTCTGTCATGTGATACAAGCAAGGTCATCATCTTTGATAAACATTCTGTGAAAATTAAGGAGAGTTTAGGACATTAAATTTTAGATTACTCACCCAATGTGCCAAAAGCATGACTTTCCCTGGAGGTGCTTATTAACAATTTTACTCTGTGGTCTTAATTGTTTTTGTTGTTGTGTTGTAGTGTGTTGTGTTTAGGCTAATCACATTCATGATTTATAACATTGTGTTAAATGCTTCTATAAAATGGAAAGAGTGGAAGTAGTAAAGGCTAAACCATTCATGAATCATAATGATGCATTATATTCTAAAATGGAAAGAAAGCATTCTGCATTATCCAAATGGAAGAAGAAACGTTAAGGCTTCATCAATAAGTCGGGTGGTGCCTTTTCGGTTCTCAATAAAAACGTTTGGCATTTGTTAGTTAAATGAGTTAAAATGTTAAAATAGGAGAAAAAAGATAAATACAATTCCTAGCTATTAAGAGGTGCCACATCGCCTTTTTTATTCCCTCAATTATAAAGATTTATGTAGATATAGATTAGCTTAAAGCTCAGAAAATATATGTACGATTCCAAATGATCACATAGACGTTTCAAATTCTCACATAAATGAAACCCTCACCCATTAATTCAAACTTTCCAAACCCCTTCCCCTCAATTCTCTCTCCCCGACCCTACTCTTCCTCGGGTTGCCTATCGCCTAACGTCGGCGCCGCCACTGCCTCTCCGACACCCGCCGGCGACAGGTAAGCCTCCTCCGCGTCTTCTCTTCCCGCTTTCCCTGTTTCCCTTCTCCTCTGCTTCTGCCCGTGTCTGCTACCTGTGTACCTTTCCCTCTTTCGCCTAAGGTTCCGCCTGTTGTCTAATAAGAAAAAAAATTACAAGGGCATTGGTTGTTTTCTGGTGTTGTTGTAAGTGAAAATGATTACAAAACTTAGTTTTATATGTAAAGTTTAGTTTTCTTATGCCGTTTTGGGTGTATTGTGGTCCCCTTATTGTCTTTCAGAGCTTTTTTATCATATATTTTTTGATTGTTGTCATTGTGTATTTAGTGTTGTCGTCCCCTTTTTGTTCCTTCGCATGTGAGGCCTCTTTTTTTCTTTTTTGTCTTTTTTGTCTTTTTTTGAGAAGGTAACGGATTTCAATACAGCCCTTGCTCAAAGATTGTGCTAAGGGGTAACATGGTTACAAGATCCCAAGAATTTTAAAAACCCAATCTTGTGACCAGCTACAAGGAACCAATGAGTGAATGAGATTTACTATAGTTTCTACATCTTTTACTAGTGCTTCTTTGCACCAAAAATAAAACAAAAATATACAATTCATCGTGATCCTTTGTTCATGGTTAGCCAAATCTTCAAAGCATCTTGAGTTTCTCTCCTTCTATTTTGTCCACCAAATGCAAACTGGAATAATGATCCACCACCCCCTTTTACCTGTGTCTATACCAGAGCCATTCTAACATGCCAACATCTCATCTGTTCTCCTAGAAATTGACCAACTTAAGCCTTTCATGCTTATGAACAACTGCCATAGTGTACTGGTGACCTGACAGTGTATGAAAAGATGGCTTATTGTTTCATTTTCAATTCCACAAACAAAAAAAATCTTGAGCACAGGCAATCCTCTCTTCATTAGGTTGTCATGAGTTGGTACAGCCTGTTTTACCACTAACCAACAGAAAAGTGTCACCTTTAGGGGTATTTATATCCTCCATATGTGTTTCCAATGCCATGGCCCATAATGTTGGTCACTTCTGTATAAAGTCATGTAGGATGACTTTACTGAGAACATTCCATTGTTGTTTCTGGCCATTCCATCTTCTCCTCTTGTTCAATGGTTTCCCTAAAGTCGTGTAGCATTCTGAAGAACTCATCCACTCTATTTACCTCCCAATCATTTAGGAATCTTCTAAAGGTTAGGTTTCATCCCTGTAGTCTCCAACTTCCGGCTAAAGTTGCGCAGGTTATTGCACCAAATTGAAAATCCAGGGAAGCTCTCTTTGAGTGGTCCATTACCAATCCAATCTTCATGCCGAAAGGAGATTTTTAAATCATTCCCAACTTTAAAACTAATGTTCCTTGCAAAGTCTTGCCGAAGGGTTCTTATAGATTTCCAAACACTCACTCCATATGAGCTGGTAACAGAGCTTGTGCACCACTGACTTTCTCCATAGAGCTTGGTCTTCCAGAGAGAATCTCCATAGCCATTTCATCAATAGACTCTTGTTATGCTGCCTTAAATTTCTAATTCCCAACCCCCCTTCTTTCTTGCTGCATGTTTGTGATTCCCACTTGACTAGATTATAACCTCTCTTCTCCTTGTTTCCATGCCTGATGAAATTTCTCCTCAGAACATCAATTCCATTCCATAGCTGTTTGGACTTGTTCTTAGCCCCCTAATGGTAACCCAAGTATTTAATTAGTAGGTTTACCAACTCACAACCTAAAGATCCTGACAGTCTTTGGATGTTTGGGACAATATTCACTATGAAAAGCTGGGATTTCCTTCAGTTGACAGGTAAACCTAAAATTGGTGTAACGACCCGATTGGTCGTTTGGCTTTCTAGAACCTCGTTCCCCTAAATAAGACTTTCCGTACTTGCTCTTACTGATGTATGACTTGCGGGGATGGATGGTTTGGGATTTGGAAGAGTTTGGGTTGAAATCGGAACACTTGGTTCCTTAAGGTTGACTTAAAAGGCCAAGTTCGAC
The DNA here is from genome assembly GCF_001879085.1 of Nicotiana attenuata. NCBI lineage: Eukaryota > Viridiplantae > Streptophyta > Magnoliopsida > Solanales > Solanaceae > Nicotiana > Nicotiana attenuata. Next base: position 44,186 of record NW_017670465.1, on the reverse strand, counting down.
TTCGGTCAATATTTTGAGTAAACGACCATGGAATCGGGATTTGATGGTTTCAATAGGTTCGTATGATGATTTAGACATGGGCGTATGATCGGATTGGGTTTTGGATGACCCGAGAACGTTTTGACGCCTAATCGTGAAAACTGGTTCTTGAAGAACTTTGAAGTTCTTTAAATTTGGTTTAGAACAGGTTTTGGTGATATTGAGGTCCAAATGGGATATCAAAATCGGAATAGTTCTGTAATGTCATTTAAGACTGGCACACAAAATTTAGTGCCATTCCGAGTAGTATAAGTACGTTTTGGCGCATTGGAAGTAGATTGAAGAGCTTGAAGTTCATAAGTTTGATTCAATTGGTTTTAGGGTGTAATTATTAGTTTTAATGTTGTTTCGGGCATTTCGAGAGTTCGAACGAGTTTTATGGTATGTTTGGACGGGGCCCCGAGCGTCAATCGGACGAGGCTCGGACTAAGTTGAAAATTTGAGCAAGAGCTGAAGCTCCAGGTGCTGTCATAACCGCACCTGCGGTTGGTCAGCTGCAGCTGCAAGCTCGCAGGTGCGGTTGGAGTCTCGCAGATGCGGCCCAAGGAGAGGAGCCCAGGTTCCGCATATGCGGCCCTTTTTCCACAGAAGCGGGTAGCCGTCCGCAGGTACGGGCCCCGGCCCAACTCCGTAGAAGCGGACCCTCGTCCACAGAAGCGGGATGGTCAACGCACCGCATGTGCGAAAATCGCTTGGGCAGTGCACTTTATTAAATATGGGAATTAGGCATTTTTCTTCCATTCTTTACACATTTGGGCGATTGGGAAGCTCTCAAAGAGGGGATTTCGACTTAGCCTCTTGAGGTGAGTAAATTCTACACAATGTGATTACATAGTTTATAGGTAGATTATAACATGTAAATTAGTGAAATTCATGGGTTAGGTGAAAACCTAGGGTTTTGCTAAAAATGAGATTTAACCACAAAATTCGTTATGGAATTTAGTAGAAATCATATATTTATGTTCCTAAGGTTATGGGCAACAACTTGCTTTAAAAGTTTTCGGAATCCGAGCATGTGGGCTCGAGGTTGAATTTTAGGAATCTTGCAATTTAGGTTGGGTAATCACTTAAATGGTGGAATTGTGATCTTTTGAGCATAGATTGATTAGCTTATGTAATGTTTGACTAGTTTCGAGTTGTTCCGCGTCAAATTTGGAGATTTGGGCACGTTCTTGAATTGGGAAGTAGGCTTGAGACGAGGTAAGTGTCACCTTGTAAGAGGGAAATTTTCCCATAGGTGAACTTAATTAATATATAATTAATTGTGGGGGCTACGTACGTACGAAGTGACGAGAGTCCGTACGTAGCTACTATTCTTGTTATGTCTGGGTAGTTCTAGTCTTACACCATGCTTTGTGGGTACCGTTATCTGAATATATTTGTTGATTTGCTTTGAATGAAACTAAGTTGAGGATTTCATATTTCAAAGGATTCAAGTAAATTATTATATTGAAAATAATTGAGGAAAATTACGTTATATTTATATTCAACCACGTCGTAAGTATATTCCGCGAGCGGGGTGACTATTTCCACTACTCTCATGGGAGCGGACCGTTCGCCTCGGCAGGTTAATAGATGCATCTATGGCTCGCGCCGTTCGACCCTCGGCAGTGCACGATTTACTTTTATGTTGGTTCGGGCCGAACGTCCTCGGTGGTATTTGTGTGTGATAATAGAACTAGAACTCTTTATAGTTCGTATGATTTGTTGCTTGAAGGGTCACTTGTTTTAAATGAAGAAAGTTCCTTGACTTCTTAAACATGATAGAAGGATTTTCCTGTTATTATTCTTGTTTTGAGCTTGTTGTTATCTACATACATCATGATTTACAATTTGAACTTCATATTATTATATTGTTAGCCCTAGTAAGTGTCGGAGTCGACCCCTCGTCACTAATCTTCGAGGTTAGAAGAGATACTTACTGGGTACATATTTTTATGTACTCACACTACACTTCTGTACTTGACTGTACATGATTTGAGGCAGGTGCATCTGGCCATCAGTCCGGTGCATAGACTCGAGTCCCCAGCTTGAGACTTTCCGGTGAGTTGCCCTTTTGAGCCGTTCTGCAGCAGCTGGAGTCTCTCTTATGTCTTTATTTTCCTTTCTATTTCTTTTCAGACAGTAGGATAGCATGATTTTGTATATTCTACTAGATTGCCGACATACTTGTGACACCAGGTCTTGGCTGTAACGACCCGACTGGACATTTTGAGCTCTAGCGCATCGTTCAGCAATTTGAAGCCCTGAGTAGCTTCACTTCAGGTATTATGACTTGTACGTATGGTCGGAATTGAATTCCGGGAAGTTCGGAGTTGATTTGGAGAGAGAATTCTCATTTCGGAAGCTTTAAGTTGAAAGAATTGACTAAGATTGGATTTTTGAGTAAACGACCTCGAAATTGGGATTCGAAGGTTCCAGCAGGTTCGTATGATGATTTCGGACTTGGGCGTATGTCCGGATCGGGTTTTGGAAGACCCGAGAATGTTTTGGCACCTATTGTGGAAGTTAGCATTTTTGGAAGAATTTCATAAGTTTGGGTTGAAGTGCATCTCAGTGTTACCAATGTTCGTTTGGGATTTCGAGTCTGAGAATAGATCCGTACAGTGATTCTGGTATTGGGACTGCGATCGGGAGTGAATTCGAAGGTCCGTGGGTCATTTTGGAGTCATTTGGCTAAAGTTAGAAATTTGAAAGTTTTTTGAGAAGTTTGACCGGAAGTGGACTTTTTGATATCGGGGTCGGAATCCGATTCTGAAAATTGGAGTAGGTCCGTAATGTCAAATATGACTTGTGTGCAAAATTTGAGGCCAATCGTACTTGATTTGATAGGTTTCAGCATCGAACACAGAAGTTGGAAGTTCTTAGTTTCATAAGCGTTAATAGAAGTCGGCGCATTCTAATTATATTATTTAGTGTGCCGATGAGGACTATTAATATGATGGATATCAATTGGATATGATAATAAGTGTACGGGGCATATTATAAGATATATGGGGTCTAAGGAAAGTCCTAAGTCTAAGCCCAGTTGAAAAATTTCATAATAGACTAAAATTTCAAAGAGAATGCGCACAAGACCCTACTTTGGACGAGCATATCTGCATGTTATATAAGGTTTTATGTGATGCAAAACCTATCAAATTAACGATCTCTGAGTCTAGTTTCCAATGCTTCAAACCGTTCGTCATTTGGACATTCCTACACAAAGTTATGACCAAATTACCAAAGGCTGGAAAATGTGATCCTGGAGGAGAAATTATGCGATCGCATAGCAAATATGCGGTCCACATACTTGATATGCGACCGCAAATTAGGTTGCATAGTAGGCCAGAATTGCCCATTTTTGGGCACCGAGTTATGCGATGGTTTTGCGGCCCGCATACCCATTCTGCGACGCATTATGCGATCGCAGACCTTGTTTCAGAGGCTTAATCTTCCTATTTTTATAACCCGACCCCATTTTGGTAAATATGCTTTGGGGTTTATTTTGGGGTAATTCTCCGAGCATTCTAGAGAGAGGTGAGAGCATTTTAGAGAGATAAGGAGGAAACCCGACATTCAAATCATCCAATCTTGCATCAATCTTCAAGAATCAAGGACCCAATCACAAAATCTTCATCTAAGAGGTAAGGTTCTATACCCTAATCTTCAATTTCGTTTTTGGATGATTTTGAGCAAGAATACACGGGAAACTTGAGATAAGTCACTTGTGGTCATTGTTAATCAATAATATGTGATTATCATCGAATATTCCATCAAGATTACTTGTTTTTGGGTTGAAAATGGTAGAAATCTTTCAAAACTTTAATGAAAGATTTGAGGGTCGAGTTGATGTAAGAATTTAGCAAAATTGGTATGGTTAGACTCGTGGTTGGATGGGGGTTGATATTTCGTGATTTTTGTCGGGTTCCGAGACGTGGGCCCCGCGGATGAATTTTAGGAAAACTTGTATTTAGGGTTGGAAAATTATTTTAATAGATGGAATATGAACTCTTGAGCGTATATTGACTAGTTCTTACCCCATTTGAATAGTTTGGGATTGTTCGGCTCCAATTTGAGGGTTGGAGCGCATTCTTGAATTTGGAAGTAAGCTTCGGAGCAAGGTGAGTCTCCTTTCTAACCTTGTAAGAGGGAATTGTCCCCATAGGTGAATTAATTGAATATGTGATGCTAATTGTGGGGGCTACATACGCACGAGTACATACGCACGAGGTGACGAGCGTCCGTGCGTAGCTACTATTATGCTTATGTCCGGGCAGTCTAGAACCCAAAAGCATGCTTACTTGTAATAAATGCAACCTTATTGCTAGTTTAAATTGCTTAAATCATATCGAAGTGGCAAATGATTTTCTAAACGAGTAAACTTCATTTTCATGGCTTGTAAAAAGGGAAATTTACACCTCCTCGAATAATCGTCTCCTTGATGAATGTCTTGAATGGCTGTTTGAGTATGTGTTTCTATGTGTACCTGCGTTGCATGTATGATTCGCGAGCAGGGTGATCGTTTATTTATGTTTGACCGCGTCGCATGTATGATTCGCGAGTGGGGTAATAGATGCATCTATGGTTCACGCCATTCGACCCTCTGGTAGTGCACAATTTAAATATTGTTGGATCGGGCCGTACGTCCTCGGCATGATTTGCGCATGCTTGTATTGCTTGCCTTGAAATTTATTGAAGTGATATTGTTTCTTCCCGGTTTGAGAATAAATTTATAAATGATGAAAAGGGATTTGGGAATTTCCTATAAAAGAAAGAATTGCTTACTTGCTTCACTTTATTGAATTACAATCATGCTTATATAAATCCTCAATTTGTTACATTATTGATTTATCATTATTGGACCACTAGTAAGTGTCGAAGTCGACCTCTCGTCTCTACTTCTTCGAGATTAGGCGGGATACTTACTGAGTACACGTTGTTTTCGTACTCATGCTACACTTGCTGTGCATTTTGTTGCATAGGTACAGGTATTTCTAGCGGCCTACTGGGCATAGCAGCATGGATGATACGGAGATTAGGTGAGTTGCATTTCTCGAGGCGACCCGCATCCAGTATAGTCTCTTTCAGCGTATTGTATTTACTTTTGTCCAATTTGTATTCTGAACAGTGATTGTACTTTATTCGATCCTCTTAGTAATTGCTCATGCACTTGTGACATCGGGTTCTGGGATGTCTATGCGATTATTCAGTATTTGAAATTGTTAAAGATATTTTTATTTATTCAGTGGAACTTATTCTTTATTGTTTAAATATATAAAAGAAGTAAATTCAGAGTTATCTAAAACAAGAAGTTACTAATTAATTAGTGTTGGCTTGCCTGACAATGGTCCGGCGCCATCACGATCCTTAGTGGATTTTGGGTCGTGACAACATGGTATCAGAGCACTAGGTTCCCTTAGGTCTCACGAGTCATGAGCAAGTCTAGTAGAGTCTTGCGGATCGGTACGGAGACGTCTGTACTTATCTTCGAGAGGCTACAGGGCTGTTAGGAGCACTTCCCTTCTTGATTCTTCATAGTGCGATTTGATTCCTTTGAGGCTTATGCCTTTGTTTCCTTCCTACTCGATCCTATGCGACGCGAAGCTCTTATTATAAATCAGGAATTGAGGAATTTTAATGGTACCACGGATGTGGTGCAGGATGTTTCTCCCCGCGTGATTGTTTGAGCTATTGTCATCGCCTTGTGGAGGGATATTTTGTCATATTAGCTCCGTAGCTGTACTTCTGAGAGAGTAGAGGCTATGCACAGGTTGCTATGATGCTCATGAATGGTTGTCGCACGGTATTTGATGTGATGGTGGGACATTTGTCCATGCGTGAAAGCAGTGTATGACTTGAAAGGAGGTCTACTCAGTGCATGATTCTGAGATTCGATATTTCATTTTCGGCGGAGGAAAGCAATTGGCCTATGAATGTCCAGATTTGGATCGATGGAGTAACGAGGCTTGGTGTTTTCAAGTGTGGTGGAATTTTTATCTGCGACGCGGTGTCGTCGTCCTCGATGGAATATGTTAAGTTCGCCGGTGTTATAGTTTACTTCAATTCTCCTTTGGGGCAGGATATTGTGAGATAGTATTGAAGAAGTGACAGTCAAAGATCGCGGGGTGCGGTAGATCAGGATTGAATCGATGTTCTAATGTCGAAGGTTCGAGAAAGGATGATCTTCGGAAAGGTTTAATGTTAGCAGCGGTCTATTGGTTCAAGTGCTACTGAGATAGATTTTGATCTAAGGCATCAGCTGAGCAGCAAAGGAGGAGGAACATGTGGGAAGTGTCATGCGGTGGTTAAACTTCTAGAAGTCTAGGTGTAAGAAGTGGAGGTCGAGTAGTTTCTTAAAGAAGTGAGTCTGCCCAAAGTGGGAGAGTGGTAGAGTAGTATGTGGATTCAGTGGCTGGGTCTACGGACTTAATTTGAAGTATCGGCTATTATTCGGTGGGAGATTTGATATGACGAAAAGGAGCTGCTTGATATGAAGGAGGATACAACATAACTTTGAATTGGGAGATATTGTCGCACATTTAGTTGATGTCCACGAGGAGTGAATGGACTTGTGCAGCTGGTGAATGAGCACGGTCTCAGGTGGGTTATCTCTTATGAGCAGATCAGCAGTCGCGTGGTTGGCGAAGCTTCTGCGAAGAATCCTACTAGCTATCTGGTAAAGAGGTCAAACATGTAAATATGGTTAATGATTCAGAGTATTCATAAATGGTTTTACAGAAAGATTTCGAGGAACTCGGCGGGTTGGTTGTGCTAGATCATGTCAACAATGAAGAAAGAACCTTGTTGGGTTCCATTGTTGTGTAATGGTGGCTTCAAGCTAAGTGGGAGAGTCCCACTGCCTACGGTTGGATTGCATGGTCGTCTATTTATGAGATTTCCAGTTATTAGCATATTGATGGGTTATTTCAGCTAAGGGAAAAGAACATAAGAGGTAATTTGAGCAAAGGAATTGTTAAGGGTGTGCTAGGGCTGGCCTTATTGGCTCATGTTCAGATTTGGGGAAGGATTCAGGATTTATGCCTTGTATAGATACGGGTTTCAAGGAAAGTGATTCGGCCAGGTGCTTCGTCGAGAGGGTATTCAGGTGCTAGAAGGTTCATGGAGTAGATTATATTCGGGACCAAGTCAGAGTGGGTGGCTCTCAACAACGGTCCTAGTGGATTCAAAGGTTAAGAATGTGGTGCCTAAGGATTCAAGCTCGCGGTATGTTTAAGGATCGAGCTTGTGAAGCAGCTTATGATAAGAGGCAGAATGTTCTATGATGTTTTGACTTGCAGTGTAGCATAGGAAGGAAAGGGAGAGAAGGACTTCGGATTCGTAAAGGAAGTACCAGAATGGATGTACCAGTCGAGATGCACATATGCGCACAAGGAAGGTATGATATGGTTCGTGGGATTTGAGACAGCATGGTCTCGTGTTAGGCCACTTGGGTTGAGTGCGTTACGTGTTGAATGATGTTATTATTATTCTAAGGCAATTAAGGACAAAATTGGTAGAGGTTGGATTGATTAGACATGGTTGAATTGGCATACCGGTGGTAGGGATCAGTTCCTTCAGTGTGATTAAGTTATGTAGGTGATTTGTGGCTATACGTCTGAGGCTTGTCGGCCGCCGTAATTGATTTTATTCGGAAGTATCCTAGTGTTATGGCCTGTTATGTTTAGGCAGATCCTGGAAGGGCTATAGTGGCTTAGACCACTACTCGAAGATTTGCATATTCTAAGGTTATGAGAATTCACTTGTGTGTTGCTATGGTTCTCCTGAAATGAGTTAAGTGAAAAGTTTCTATATTATAAAGTATTAGTCTATTAGTGGTTCCGGAGTTATGATAAAAATCGTGTTCTATCGCATGGGTTGTTAGGTGCAGTGACCGGTATGAAATTTGAAGGTGAGGATCAAGGTTGCGGCTTGGTGTTTGACGAGGATGTCACGAGCTTGGATGAGCAGGAAGGGGATTTGGATATTTGGAGTAAGTTGGTATTGTCTACAGCGTCGCCTGAGATCGGTGATTTGTGAAAAAGGCTTCGCATCCTGGTTAAGGATTCTTGATCGCTTTTCAGCATTATTGTGGCCGGTGGTATGGATGTATAGGCCTGTTATCTATTACGGAAGGTCGTGGGAGCGTACCCCACGGGGAGGTTGTATAAGTGTGGCATGTAGTCACTTGACTGATTGAAGAATTAAACCAAGTATGAAGATTGTGTTGATATCGTTAATTTGAGAATTGATGCCTGGAGGGCACTCGATTTATTGGGTGGTGGACTGTGGAGGATTACTTCGGTTATGATGGTTATTCTTGTGTGTTATGGGAAAAAGGGCTTATTATGGACATAGAAAAGATTATTGGCCTAGTTCGGTACGATCAGAATTGGCTTGAGGTCTGTGGATGGATTTAAATATGAATATGGGCTCTATATCAGGCCGAATGTGTTCATTTCAGCATAGCTCTCCTTATGGAGGAGTATTCAGACGTTGGATGTTATTTCATCGTCGGCTATTTCATGTAATGCTATATTATGCCGTGTGAGTTGCGAAACGGCTTGGTGAATTTCTTATGTGTTGAGGTTTCGCATAGCGATGGTGTTATGTGAACAGGATGGCTCTTTAGTTTTAGAACATTTATCACACCTCAGTTGTGCTTGGGTTTGTTAGCCTATGGCGCTACATGTCCCCTCAGGGATGGTATTATGCACTTAGTGTGCTTGTGGCCGATATTCGGTATTGTGTTGTAATGAGTAATTTAGCTCGATGTATATCTCCTTATGTGAATTTTATGTGTGGATCGGGTGGCACGCTACCATGGGTATGTTGTTTGGATCGGGTTGCACGTCGCAACACTGTGATGATGATTACAGTCCCTTATATTCTATTCTGCGTGTTTTGTTTCCATTTTCTGAGGAAAGTTCATATTAGCTGCGTGAGTGGAGTAGTCCCTTCCAGAGTTCGTCTTTCTTATGTATCACGTTCAAGTTGGTAGCCTATTGGCACATTGTGGCATCATATGAGACTTTTGGTCATGTCTGGGGTGGCTTGTTGTCTGAGCAGTTTGTACTGGGTGAGACAAGGTTATTGGATCTAGGATCAGTGCAATCAGATTGTATGGAGTATATTAAAGAGCAAAGATCATTATTTGGTTCCGAATGAGGTAATGTTCTTGTCAGGAGTGTAGCCTCAATAATTTGTTGACTTGGCAGTTGGTTATGGATTTCTACACGTCTCTTCTGTCGTGGCGGTGTTGCAAGAGTTGGAACAAGACTTATATATATCATGAAGTGCGTTGTGAGAATCAGATTCAGGGAATGTTGGTTATTATGATCAGAGAATGTTATTATGGTCCTGTGTATGATGTGGTGCATGGTGAGAATTCAGCAAAGGTATGCAGTCATGTTCTGATACCTCGTGTAGTGATTGCTACACTGTTCATATGTTGGAAGCAGGACTGGCGGAGAATTTCGGATGTTGGAATTGGGTTCTAAGCTTAATTGTTTGAATAAAAGAGAATATCTTCAGATTTGATCAAGTTAATGTGCTCAACTGAGCTATGGTAGCACGGGTAGGTGCTCAAGGTGTTAAACAGTGATTTCGGACAACTCCGGTGCAGTTCCCAGCACGTTCGAGGACGAACGTATGTTTAAATGGAGAGAATGTAACGACCCGACCGGTCGTTTTGAGCTCTAGCGCGTCGTTCAGCAGTTTGAAGCCTGAGTAGCCTCACTTCAGGTATTATGACTTATACGCGTGGTCGGAATTGAATTCCGAGAAGTTCGGAGTTGATTTGGAGAGAGAATTCTCATTTCGGAAGCAAGTTGAAAGAATTGACTAAGATTGGATTTTTGAGTAAACGACCTCGGAATCGGGATTTGAAGGTTCGAGCAGCTTCGTATGATGATTTCGGACTTGGGCGTATGTCCGGATCGGGTTTTCGAAGACCCGGGAACGTTTTGGCACCTATTGTGGAAGTTAGCATTTTTGGAAGAATTTCATAAGTTTGGGTTGAAGTGCATCTCAGTGTTACCAATGTTCATTTGGGATTCCAAGTCTGGGAATAGCTCCGTTCAGTGATTCTGGTGTTGGGAGCGCGATCGGGAGTGAATTCAGAGGTCCGTGGGTCATTTTGGAGTCATTTGGCTAAAGTTAGAAATTTGAAGGTTTTGAGAAGTTTGATCAGAAGTGGACTTTTTGATATCGGGGTCGGAATCCGATTCCGAAAGTTGGAGTAGGTCCGTAATGTCAAATATGACTTGTGTGCAAAATTTGAGGCCAATCGCACTTGATTTGATAGGTTTCCGCATCGAACATAGAAGTTGGAAGTTCTTAGTTTCATAAGCGTCAATAAGAAGTCGGCGCGTTCTAATTATATTATTTTGTGTGCAGATGAGGACTATTAATATGATGGATATCAATTGGATATGATAATAAGTGTACGAGGCATATTATAAGATATATGGGGTCTAAGGAAAGTCCTAAATCTAAGCCCAGATGAAATTTTCCATAATAGACTAAAATTTCAAAGAGAATGCGCACAAGACCCTACTTTGGACGAGCATATCTACATGTATATAAGGTGTTATGTGATGTACAACCTCTCAAATTAAATATCACTGAGTCTAGTTTCCAACGCTTTAAACCGTTCATCATTTGGACATTCCTACACAAAGTTATGACCAAATTACCAAAGGCTGGAAAATGTGATCCTGGAGGAGAAATTATGCGATCGCATAGCAAATATGCGGTCCTCATACTTGATATGCGACCGCAAATCAGGTCGCATACTAGGCCAGAATTGCCCAGTTTTGGGCACCGAGTTATGCGATGGTTTTGCGGCCCGCATACCCATTCTGCGACGCATTATGCGATCGCAGACCTTGTTTCGGAGGCTTAATCTTCCTATTTTTATAACCCGACCCCATTTTGATAAATATGCTTTGGGGTTTATTTTGGGGTGATTCTTCGAGCATTCTTGAGAGAGGAGAGAGCATATTAGAGAGATAAGGAGGAAACCCAACATTCAAATCATCCAATCTTGCATCAATCTTCAAGAATCAAGGAACCCAATCACAAAATCTTCATGTAAGAGGTAAGGTTCTATACCCTAATCTTCAATTTCGTTTTTGGATGATTTTGAGCAAGAATACACGGGAAACTTGAGATAAGTCACTGTCGCGCCCCCTTTTTCCCTCTTTGCATCGGGAGATCGGGTTTATGACATTTTGGGCATAGGACAACTCATTCCTTTTGGGAACTAGGTTTTGCATTTGAAGAGTCGCCACCTAATGATATAAGGTGCATTAGGACACCTACAAGGTTCACTTCTGAGTTTCTTTGATAACCAGAGATAGGGTAAGAGCTTGAAATTATCCTAAGGGGAAGGTGTTAGGCACCCCTCAGGATCCACTAGTGTGGTTCCCGGCCAGATAGTTCTTTGTGAATTTGGTGCAATTAACATGTAAACAGATAAGGCTCAAATATGAGGGGATTTTAATACACAAATGTTTGGAAGTGATAAAAGCAAAATAGAACAATCATTAAAAGGCTGATTTTGAAAAGAAGTCATAATGCTTTAAAGGAAAAGAAAGAGGAGGGGGAGGTCCTAGGTTTATTTGTAATATGGATCACATCAATGTAATACTCGGTAATCACTCCTCAAAAGAGGGGCTACACGTGGTATTAGCGCACTGGTCATCATATCCATATCTACCCTTCCCACCCCGTTAAGGTACTAAAGCGCGGATTGGTCTCGACCACTATTGCATGCTATTACTCGTCCCATTCCTATCAGTCCCGGAGGCACTTAGGACTACTAGTCCTAAAAGGAAGGGATATTTGGCTGACTTTGAGGTTTCAAAGGTGAAAAAGCTAAGGCGACATACAAAACACATAGTACTGTACATTAAAAGGGGAAGCACGCAAACACTGAAGGCTCTTGTATACCTCCTCAAGCAAAGCAACCAAATAGCATAACTCAAACAACAATCAAGGTCTGAATCTAAAAATACTAAGGTAAAGGGGAGTTTAAGTTGTTGAAGCAGACCAATTTATTACGTAACTCATATAAGAAGTCCGAATCAGGACTGCCTGCTGGTTGTAGCATTTACTAGTTAACAGAAGCGGGCTCAGTTTTATTTGTTGTTATTACCTAAGGTTTGCCTAAGTGTTTGGCTGAGACCTTATGAGCATGGTATCTATTACTGATTCAGAGTGTGGCAAAGCAGTAACCAATTTAAAACGAGCGGTTTGAGATCCTTTAGGCATGCTTGCTAAACCGTGTTAACAAGGGGAGAGTAAGTTGTTTTAAAAAAAACTAGTTCAGAACAGTATGAGTTAGGCTGATTTTAAGCTAGACAGGTTTCAGATTCTACAGACGATGATATCCATTATTGCTGATTTTAATTCCTATAGACATCATATCTAGCGTTGCTGATTTTAATTCCTATAGACATGATATCTAGCGTTGAACGTGAAATGGAAACAGGGAGGATTTTACTTGCGAGTTTCTATAGGCATGATTTCTATGAAAATAGTGATTTTAACATTATGAACATGATATCTGCTTATAGCCGTTTAGATCCCAAGAAGCATGGTGTCTAAGTGTGGTAACAAACATGCAGAATTTTAAACAAGTCCTATAGGCAGGTTATCTAAATGTGGAGTCAAACATGCAGAATTTATTAGAGGAGAGATCCTATAGGCATGATGTCTAAATGTAAAGCTGAACGTGCAGAATTTAAAGTAAGTCCTATAGACATGGTGTCTAAATGCAGAATTGAACATGCATAATTTAAAAAACTAGTCCTATAGGCATGTTTTCTACCCTTCTAATAGTGGAACATGCATAATTACCCATCCTCTTTCCACTAGCCAACCCCGAGTGTTTATTACAAATTATTATAAATCAAAATAATGAACTACATCAAAAATATAAAACAAAAGAAGTTACAACCAGAGGAAGCCTGATTCTTGACTTCCTCTCTGAGTTAGGGAATAAACCACCTCAAATGCCATTTGTTTCAAAGCCTTTCTCGGACCTGGGAGTGTCAAAGTTCCCTAAGAGTCTCAAGGGGACCCCGGGCAATGCTTACACCCAAGTTTACAGAACCAGGTAGAGATGAGTGCGGTGTGGAAGGGCCAACCCTTGTGTATCCAAGTTCAGAGGGAACTCATGGGTCCCAAGGCAAGGCTGACACAAGAGGGGCAGAACCTAAGTCTAAGAATATGGTGGAAGTGCAGGAATAGGGATTTAAAACTGAGTGGAGAATAGAGAGGGGTAGGGGTGATGGGAAACAGTAGTAGTAAAGCACAGAATCAACATTTTTCATACAAAGGAGGTCAGGGGTTTGGGAATACATTGCAAGGAGCCTATGTCCTTAGGCAGGGATCAGGTTTGTGCATGCACAACAATAGATGGTGCTGGCATGTCCATAAGCCAGCCAGAGAACACAACACATAGAGGGGATATGGAAGTTATGACCCTAGGGGGGTCAGGTTTGGGTCATGCACAACAATGTCTAATGCTGACATGCCCCAAACCAACCAAAGGATATCAAACACATAGGGGGTATGGGGGTTTAGGATTCATAAGTGACTGACAGAGTTCATACATAAGAAAGCATTAATTCAGAAGAGGAAAGGGCAGATTACAGCATGCTTAATAATGGAACTTGATTAAACACAAGCAGGAAACAAACAAGGGTGAAGGAAATAGTAAAGAAACATATTGTTGTTGATGCTGAAAATTAGTTAGAACATACCAGTAAAGATGCAAATGCAGAAAGTAAAGTAAGCAAGCTTCCCACAGCCTAGCCTTGGCTTTCAGCCGGCTAGGTAAGGCAGCAACACAAGTAGCAACAGAGAAAAGAGAGAGAGTTTTAGTGGAGTGTGTGTTCTGAACTCAAGTGTTTTTTATTCCTTGTGTTTATTTTTGAAAGAAGGGGGGTGCAGGGTATTTATAACCTTTTGAAAACGAGTGAAGGAGAGGTAATAAGTAAAATTTTAGTGCAAATATGGAAACAATCAGTCAGAATCAATTATACAAGTGATTCCCCATAATTAAGGAATCACTGTTTAACGGATTCAAAAAATAAGGAAGTAAATCAATTTAGAGACAACCTGATTATTGCCATAAAAGGAGCAGTAAATACATTAAGTAAGCAATCGAGTCTAAGTACAGAAATATACTTATTTTGGAAATAGATTCAGCAAGGTAAATATTACAATAAAGGGAAGGAAATCAATCAATTCTAAACAGGCGAGTAAAATCATGGTTCATAAAAGAAAAGATTTGAAATCAGTCCCAAGATTGAAGATCAATCAAAGAAGGAACTTCAGCATATAAATAGAGTGAACAAACACTAGACATGCGAGGCCAAACCTATTGGCAAAAGAAACAGCATACAATAGTAGCCCAAGGTTCAGTAGATAGCAATCATTCGAAGCATAATAATCAAGTAGGTCAAGTCACATTGAATTAATAGTGAAGAAAAATAGAGTATCAGAAGCATGCAAAGGGTCTCATAGTAGCAGATGAGAAACCTTTTGAAAAGTTAGGGTTTCAAGCATAGTCGAGTTTTAAAGATAGTAAAAAACCCAGAATCAGAGGAATCACATAAAGAAAAGAGATTCTGAAACAAGGAACTTCAAATCGAGCCAGGTATTCAAACAAACAGTTTCAAATCCAAAGACATAGGTTCTTTTCAACAATAGTCGAGCTTAAAAAGATGATAAGCAAATAAATCGAACAAGAACTTAACCAAACAAGCACTTATCTAAAAAACAGCTTCAGAACTCGAATGAGACCCAAAAGAAATTAGGGTTTCCAACATACCAACTCATATAGAAGAACGACATGAGCAAAACATAGCAAAATCAGAAACACGTTAAAATCAGAGAAGAGGTTTCAAAATAATTTAAAAGAAAAACCCTAATCGGAAAAGATGAAGAGTCACTTTGAAAGAAAAGTCAAAGAGACTTCGAGAAGCACTTAAAAAGTTCATAGCAAGCATAGATCTAAGGTAGATCTGAAAGAAATCGAAAAAGTCTTAGAGATTAGGGTTTCAGAAAAACCCAAGAGCAATGAGAAAGCCCTTGAAAGTTACCGATCTAAACAGGAGAGTCAAAGGTCTGACTCGAATGGCCATGGCTGGCCAGAGAAAGGTCACGGATGACCGGAGAAAGGTCATCGAGCAAAGACTGGACCTAATCCCTTCAAAGTCTGGTCATGAGACCACAGAACCAAACACATAGAAGCCATGGAAGGCCGGTACAGGTCTCAGACGACCCTGGAAGGCCATGGATTAGGGTGGATTAGGGTGGTGGCGGCTAGGGTTTGGGTGGTGTTGTAGAGAGAATTTGGGAGAGGAGGGATTCAGAGGCGGCGGGTGGTAACAAAAGAAAGGGTTTGGGGGTAGTTCGGGATTAATTAAGGCAAGGTGTAATAGTGGCCGTTGATCTGAATGATCAACGACCTAGATTAGAAGGGGTAGGTGGGTCGGTTTATGAAATTGGGTTCGGGCCGATTTAATTTGCAATTGGGTCGGGGTTTAATTGGGGTCAGAATTGGGTTATAATTGAAATGAAATTGGGCCATTATTTAAATAGCCAATTTTCCCTATTTTTTTTAAAAAAAATAATAAATTGATTTCTGGAAATAAATTGAAGGTACTAAATAATTTATAACATATAATTAACCATTTAAAAATACAGGACTTAATCTTTACGCATATAAACGTAATTAATTCTAAAAGAGGCTAATGTTGCAATTATACAATTTTAGCCTTAAAAATACTCTCTCCATTTCATATTATATAAGGTAGTTTGACTCTGCACAGAGTTTAAGAAAAAAGAAGAATACTTTTGGAACTTGTGGTATTAAAAGCTAAGGGGTAAAAAGTTTGTGGGGCCATGACATTTGTGTGGGTATAAAAGCTTCTCATTAAGGGTAAATGGGTAAAATGAAAGAGTTTAAAGTTGAATTATTTCCAAATTTAGAAATATGTCATTTGTTTTGGAACAGACTAAAAAGGAAAGTACCTTATTTAATATGAAACGGAGGGAGTACTGAATAATTTTGTAAAAATATGCAAAAATTTCCTTAGCTATATTTTAGCATAAACATAAAAGTTCAACAACTGAATCACCAAAATGTTAATTTTAGAAATAATTATTGGATTTTTGTGGATAAAATAGGGGGATAAATTGATTTAAAAATCTTTTAAAAATTAAGAAAAAATAATGAAACACTTAGATATACTTATATATGCATACATATGCCATTTTGAAGGTACTTGGCATATTAAAATATATATAGGTAAAAATTGGGTATCAACAGCGGTTAAACGACCGCAGATGCGGAAATGTCTGGACGGAATATAAGTTAGTCCCTCCGCAACCATTAACCCTTTTTACAATATTTTTGAACGGGAAAAGAGCTTTGAAGCGATTTTGAAGAGAGGGAATCATTGTTCTTCATTAAGGTAAGGATTGTGGACCCTAAAACTCGATTATTTGTGATTAAGGAACAAAATATCAGTGTTTAATTCATGAAAATAAGTAGAAAAAGGTGGAGTTAGGGCTTGAGGATATGAGACCTTCTAGGAATGATTTGAGGGGTCAAACGAACTCCGATTTTTGAGTTCTTTATATGCACGGACTCGTGAGATGATGAAGAACATTTTGGTATAAAGTTTGTCCAGTTCCAGGACGCGGGCCCGGGGGTCGGGTTTTGACTGATTTCGGGTTTTGTGCTTAAAATCGATATTTTTCAATTGGAATTCATTCGTTTAGCATAATTTGATGATAAAAATCTGATCTTGGTAGATTTGGAGCACTCGGAAGTTGGTTCGAGAGGCAAGCGTGTTGCGGAGTAGCTTTTCGGGCTAGTTCGAGGTGAGTAATAATTTTAAATGCTGTTTTGAGGGTATGAAACCCCGGATTACACAACATTCGGCTGTGTTGAGGTGACGCACATGCTAGATGACGAGCGTGGGATCGTGTACCGTTGGGGATTGTGACTTAGTCCATCCCGAATGACTATTTTTCTATATATTTCGTAGCTAATTGTTTGATATTATTATACTTTGGGCTAAATGCCATGTTTGGGCTTCGTGCCAACTGTTTGAACCCTTAGGGGATTTTAAATGACATTTTCCTCACTGTTGATTTCATATTGATGCTCAGTCATGCTATATTGTCACTATTTTCAAAACTCAGCTATGTTTTTCTGATTTTAAACACTTTAAATGATATTTTTAAAGATATTTGAGCTGAGCTTCATGCTTTACTGATGCTCGAGGGGCTTATGAGATTCTAACTGAGTAAGGCCGAGGGTCTGTGTTGTGAGGATACTTTTGGGTCGGGCTGCACGCCGCAGCAGTGATATACCGATTATGATAATGAGGCCGAGGGCCTAAGATTGTACGCCACGAGGTGGCTTGGGATTGATATGAGGTCGAGAGCCTGTTTATGATGCTAAGAGATGGCTTGATATTGCGCTTGGGCCGTAAGGGGCGCCTCCCGGAGTCTGTACACCCCCCAGTGAGCGCGGGTACCCATTGTAATATGAGATATAGCCCGAGGGGCTGGTATTGTTCTATGATATTGCCTGAGGGGCTGATTCTGTTGTTACTGTGTCCGAGGGGCAGTTATTATGTGTTTACTTTTTAGTTGTTTTTCCTGCATATTGTTTAACTGTTTAAAGGATGTTTATGAGATTTCCCTGCTTAATTATAGTTAATGATTTTTGCTATGCCTCTTTTAGCTTAATGTTGTGCCTTACGTGGTTTTATATTACTCAGTCTTCATTTATTTTTGTTACTCACTGAGTTGGAGTACTCACTTTACTCCCTGCACCCCTGTGTGCAGATTCGGGCGCTACAGGTCCTGCTCCTGAAGTCGGAGATTTACTAGGTAGCTGCTTGGCGATTTGCAGCCCAGTGCATTCTCCCTCTATCTTAGTTCTTTTTGATTCAGTTATTTAGTAGTGGATTAGACTTCAGACTTCTAGTATTATTTTAGATGCTCATGACTGGTGACACCCCGATGTCGGGCTGTGTTGATTTTTAATTCCGCAACTGATACCATTATTTTGGGATTTTATTTCTATTAAAGACTTGGTATTTATTATTTTAACTGCGTAAAGTGAATTGGAAGTGTGTCGGCTGGCTTTGTATTCACGAGAGGCGCCATCACAACCGAGTTTGGGTTTGGGGTCGTGACAATAAGCTTAAACTTTCAATATTTGTTTTAATCGGCTCATATTCTAGGATACAAATAAGAGTTCCGTATGTACATTAAATTCAGATGAGGCATCATTAACCCAATGTCCTGACTTCATGTGAGTCATTTCCCAAAGTTTTTGAAGATTTGGCTCTTTCCCCGTGCTTGAATCTCTCTAGAAAAATAAATTATATTATGTTATTGAAGAAAAAATAATCAAAAATAGTCAAAATAAAGACATATCTTACCGCATCAAAAAATAATGCTTGGAAGGACTTTCTGCCACAACTATGATTCATTTCTTGTTTTCCCTTATTAGTTTTGTTACGTGAACTCATTTTCTGCATGGATATGTTTTAATTTAAGTAAGAAAGTATAATAAGAAATCAAGCAATATTATAAAGTTAAATACATTTAATTTTGATGCACTTTTAATTAGCTTAAAAGCATCAGAACTGAAATAGTCCACTAAGAATTTCCATTCAGCTTCATTAACCTCTGCTGGCATGTTCTGCAAGCTTTCCTCCTTCGTAGCAAATTTTTTGAAATGATCGTGGAGACTACTACGACGATATCGGTATAAATTATTAGTTGTTTGAAGGATAATATCTCGATTGTTTTGTGTGTCTGGAAGTCGAAAGGTGTCCTGCACAACTACTTAAGTGAGCTTACTTAGAATAAAACTATCATCGTCTGCCAATGAGTTGAGGACCTTTCAGCTGCTCTAAAGTTGGTTTACACTGATAAATTATTAGTATACTTATATCCTTGCTCTGGTAAATAATTCAACTTCAAAAGTAATCTGGAGTAAATAATAACTGAACCAATTTTAGATGCCTCTATTTCTCTAATAGAACACTGGTAATATGCTATGATTGTAGGTATTCTGCACTAGCTTATTAAGTAATATTATATTGGAGTAGAGATCATTCAAATATCTTTGATTGGAGTTTATTTGTAGCTTAACTTGCGGGATATTATTACAGGCATACATTATTTTTTCTCAGTGCTACTGCCATTTCCTAAGGTTTTCTTTTGGAGCTTTTTCTATCTGTCTGTTATATTTTATCATACATTTACAGTTCCAATCATTATTTATATGATGAATTCATTCTTAAATGAATTTAAGGAGAACCTTCCTTTATATTAGTTCTCACACATCACAGTTTCAATGACCACAAATAATAGCTCTTCTTGAAAGGACAAGTATCTCATCAGATTGGGGTTTAAATTTAGGGGTGATCTTGAAGAGAGCTTCAAGGGATTATCAGTGAGGTAAGTTAATTGAGCCCTAATACTTGTATATGTGGTAATTTCCCGTTGTTTAATCATATAATTAGTGAAGATTAAGGGTGAAAATGAGAGGTTAGGGCTTGGGATTTTGGAGAGTTTGATTGAGAATTTTAGGGGTCAAATAGAGTCGGATTTTGATAAATTTCGTATGTATGGACTCGTGAGGGAGAGAGCTTTCTAGTTTTGTGACTTTTTGTCGGATTCCAAGACGTGAGCCCGGGGGCCAGATTTGAGTGGATTTCGATTTGTGTCTAATTTGATAGTGTTACTTGTGGGATACATTCCATTAGCGCATATTGATGGTATTGTTCTGGTTGTGAATAGATTCAGAGCGATTGGAGGCCGAGTCAAGGGGAAAGAGCATCACGGAGTAGATATTTTATCGGCTTGAGGTATGTAACGATTGTAAATCTAATCCTGAGGGTATGAAACCCCAGATTTTGTATTGTTTCACTATTTTAAGGTGACGCGCATTCTAGGTGACGGGCGTGTGGGCGTGCTCTGTTGGGGATTGTGACTTGGTCCGTCCCGTAGCAACTATAAGTTGCATATTTGGTTGAAACTATATGATACTTATGTGTTTTAGAAAGAGTTTCTATAAATTGGGCTGAATGCCATGTGTGGGCCTTGTGCCAGAGCTGTTTGGACCCTTAGGGACATTTTTCTTACTATCCTCTCACTGTTTTTGATTAAAAATCTATACTCAGTTATGTTATACTTACTGATTTCATAATTCAGTCTTTATTACTCTGTTTTGATGCATATAAATATTGTTTTTGGCTGAGTACCCTGTTTTTACTGAGAGCCTAAATGGCTTGAGAGATTTACGATTGAGTGAGGCCGAGGGCCTGATTTGTGAGGATATTTATGGGATCGGGCTGCACGCCGTAGCATATTTTACTGATTTATGACAGAGTGAGGCCGAGGGACTGATTTGTGAGGATAAGTCCCTGAACGAGGGGTGAGATATGATTTCTGTGTGTTGATGGTGGGCCAGTCTAGAGGACTTGAGGCCAGGTTTTGCCTGTAGCTTGAGCACTGAGGTGTTAATTGTGTGAGCACGTGTTTTTGGATTTATATGTTCGGTAGTGTCCCTATTAGTGGAAGTGATGGCTGGATGGCTATATGATGAGTACGATGTGACTGCGAGATGTGTTCTTATGATTTGGATGTGACGAGAAGGGTCTTCTTGAGGGTAGAAAGAACTATGGTGCTTGATTTCCATCTCGATTTGATGTATAGCCCCGAGTTATGGGTGTGTTGAAGGATCTTTTCATGTTGTTTAGTTGGAGAGTGAAGTAGATTTCATGTCGTAATATGGGTTTAGACTCAGGAAGATTAAGTGATTCCGTAATGTTTATGACGGTGGAAGGGTATAAAGAGCTCTTCGTTTGAGGCGAAGCATGTGGGTTATCTCCTACAGGGTGTACCGAGGGTGTGCGATCCCTATGTTGTTTTGCAGGGAGTCCTCTTTTACTAGTGAATTATATGTGCTACAATGTGAGTTTGGATCGCTCATGAGAGTTGGCTTGACTGTTAGGAGGATGAATACGAGCATTGAAAATGATTTTATGTAATAGATAGGTTGTGTTGATGAGCTTATGAAGGATTTAGTTGAATCTCACTATGGCATTATGGCAGTGATAGAGTATGGGCATCGTGAGTTATTGTGTGTTTTGATCTTTAGATTTGAGACAAGTGGGGGAGTACGCTATTGATCAGTTGGTTGTACGGTTATGTGTTGTATTGGTTTTAGTTTGAGGTATACTGGTGAATCAGTATGGCTTACAGAGGTTGAGATCGAGGATGACTTGCATAAAGGAAATTTTGGATAAGGGTTGTGTTATGCTTTATGGGTATACGAGAAATATTGGATGATTTAGTTGTTGTTTGTAAAGGATGTAACGTGCATGGAGTAGGAAATCGCTCGGTGGCTTAGAAGAATGGGTTACTTCCTTAGGTGTTGTTGTACTAATGGGACATAGGCCGTTCAGTTCATTTGATCAGTTAATTGAGACCTGAGTAGAGTGGATGACTCTCGAGAATGGTTCTAATGGATTCAAGATTTATATGTAACAACTGGCAATCTTCAGGATGTGTATTTGGCTAGAAATTAAGGTTTGCATTGGAAGGTGTCAAGACTTGTGGCATTTCTATATCGATATGAGTTCTACATATCAGTATCAGGAAGGTGAAGGTAATGGCTTTGGGTTCGCAGAAAGTCTTTTCAGAGTAAGTATTTTGAATGTGATACTTTTGGGGATATTTACAAGAGTATTCAGCGGCTTATGAGCCTTAGGGCGGTGTGGTTTTATGCTTGGGTCTCGTGTGGTGAGTCTGGGTTGAGGATTTTGGTGTTATAGTTAGGAGAAGTATCAATTTGAAGGTAATTCAGAAGGAACTCGGATAAATATGACAGTTTGGTAGTAGGTTGGATCGGCATGGTAAGGGATATGATTAGTTCTTGGGGTGTTTATGAGGTAATGAGTTTCTACAGGTGTTTCGTGGCAATGCTCTTGGGTTTTTGGTGACCTGCATAGCTTGGTTGAGTTAGAAGGATTCAGTCCTGACGGTTTGGTTTTGTGCAAATGGGATTCGGAGAGTTCTTGATGGTTTTCTACCACGGTTAGAGATGTATATTTTCTAGTGGCGTGAGGAGCATGTGATGTATAGTGATTTTCTCCTAGATGGGATCAAATGGAAAGTTCTTGGCTAGTTGAGTACGTAGTTTCTTGGTACTCGGAGTAGATTATGAAGTTCTCACATTTATCATAGGATGTCATGGTATATGTGGTATGTTGTGTAGGATTAAGATTTGCATGTGTAAGTCCACGGTTCAGTTCTAAAAGGAAGGTCATAAATTCTTAGGCAGCATGGATAGTTCAAATGACTAGGTAAATGATATTACTAACTGGTATGGTGGGATGAGAGAATACATTCAGAAAGGGCGACGTATTTGAGTTATGGATACTTTATTGGTATTGCGACACTCTCTTGTTTGATCGATTGCTGGAGTTCAAATTTTTCCTTGTGGTACAGAAGAATTTTAGAAGTATTCCTCGTGGGATGACCGTGTAATTGGCGAAGTGTAGACATTCAAGCGGTGGAGTCGAGATCAGAGGTAGTGACTCGTGTGTTCTAGGGATTTGGAGACTGGAGTTCTCATGAGTAGATTATTTCGTGGTTGTGGACCGTGAAAACGTAGCCGAGGTTGGTCAGAAGATAGCATGTGTTATGATTCAGTTATTGTGGACTTTGGAGGGTTATTTATCTATCGTGGGTGACCAGAGCTAACTTGGGGTTCATGCTAGGTCCAGTATGGATGTGTATTCCACATCGGGTCGGATTAGTTACCTCCGAATTGCTATGGTTGAGGCATGTGCCATTCGATTATTATTGAGCTTATTCGTGTTCTGGAGTGATCTATGAGTTACCCTTCTGTGTTACGAGGAGTTATGACTTGTTGGTTATATGTGGTCCGATTCTATTGGGGTCGTATAGCGGAAATAGAGCGGGAAGAGTGTTGGGTATTGCTTGGTGGATGGCGTATTGGTTATGTTCTTTCGGGTTTTGTGTGGTGTTGTGTCATTTGCTTCTCCGTGGTTATGGTAATGCACTTTGAGTACTTGATGTTGAATTGTACGTGGTTATTGATTTTGAGCAAGGTGGCTTGAAGTATTTCATGTGGACCAGCGTTTGGATGGGATCACTCATTGTAGCGGAGTTATGTAGAGGTATGACCCTTTGTGTTAAGTTTGTGAGTTTTGGTACTACGATGTGTGCTAGGCTCTTAGCATGGTTGTGATGGTACTTGTTAAGCTGGCGGGACAGTTTTCTCGTTTGAGTCATTTTCATGATTGAGTACATTTGGAATGTTGCTATTGGGTGCACGAATTGCACATGTTATGGCTTTGGATTGTATTGATGTGTCATGTCTCAGAGTGGTTGTGTTGGATAAAATGAGGTCATTGGGACAAGAGTGAATACTATCAGAATTGGTTACAACATGGTAATATCGGCTTAGAAATCTGTTATAGTTCCCGTCGAAGAAGAGGGAGCTCCATGACTTGCGGCTCTGACGAATGGTTATGAGTTTCTGCGTGTTTCTGTCGTCATTGTAAGTATCTGAAAGTGTTAGAACGAGGCTTTGTTTGTCAAGAGGAATATTGCCGGCATCGGGTTGTTTGAGCAGTTTCTGTGATTAGAAATTATCGCTATGAGTGTTTGACTGATGTGGTATATCATGTGATTTCAACTTAGGTTATGACCATGGCTCGATTCAACTTGTTCAGACTTATGCATTGTGTAGATGAGAGGTTCTGAGCTGATAGAAAGTTACGGATGTTGGAAATTTAGTTCTAAAACTTATGGGCTAGGTTGGATTAAGAAATTTTAGTCATGTTGTGTTATTAGACCTATATAGGATAGGGTGACGTGGGATCACCCCTAGGTATGTGCATAGTGAGATTATACAACGATTTGATGGCTTTTGGAACAACTCTGGGCACGTTCAAGGACGAACGTATGTTTAAGTAGGGGAGGATATAACGGCCTGATCGGTCGTATTGAGCAATTGCACTTCACTCGATTGTTTGAGGATATGAGTAGCTCCGTATGATGTATTATGACTTATGTGAATCGTCGGTTTTGGTTTTCAGGTTATCCAGAATTGACTTGGGAGAATGGTCTCAGTTGGAAGCTTTAAATTTGAAAAGTTTGACCAAGTTTTGACCTCGGATTGGATTTCTGATGGTTCTGTTAGCTCCGTTGGGTGATTTTGGACTTGGGAGTGCGTCCGGAATTTGATTTGAAGGTCCGTGGTAGAATTAGGCTTGAATTGGTGAAAGTTAGAATTTTGGCGATTTTGGTCGACTATGGAAATTTTTATATCGGGGTCGGAATGGAATTTCGGAAGTTGGAGTAGGTTCGTAGTATCATTTGTGTCGTGTGTGAAAAATTTCAGGTCATTTGGACGAGGTTTGGTAGGTTTCGGCACCGTTTGTGGAATTTGAAAGTTTAGAAGTTCTTAGGCTTGAATCTGAGGGGAATTTGGTATTTTGATGTTGTTTTGAGTGTTCCGAAGGTTCGACTAAGTTCGTATGTTGATATGTGACTTGTTGGTATTATTGGTTGAGGTCCCGAGGGCCTCGGGTTGTTTCGGATGGTTGACGGATTGGTTTTTAGTGTTTGAGAGTAGATGAAAAACTGCTGGTGTGACTCTGTTGGTGTTTCCGCACCTGCGGTAGGGGAGCTGCAGGCGCGAAGTCCGCAGAAGCGGAAAGCGGCTCGCAAATGCAGGCAAGAGTGGGTCGCACTGGAAGCGCAGGTGCGATAAATGGAGCGCACCTACGAGACCGCATGTGCGATATGTTGGCCGCAGATGCGGATTTTAAGGAATAAGGGGAATCCGCACCTGCGATGGTTTTTCCGCAGGTGCGGCATCGCAAAAGCGGGTATTTTGACCGCAGATGCGGTTTTGCTGGGCAGAGAGTATAAATTGAACCCTTCGCGAGTTTTGCTCATTTCCACCATTTTTGAAGACGGGTTTGGAGCTTTTGGGGTGATTTTGAATAGAGATTCAAGGGATTATCAGTGAGGTAAGTTGAGCCCTAATACTTGTATATGTGGTGATTTTCCGTTGTTTAATCATGTAATTAGTGAAGACTAGGGGTGAAAATGAGAGGTAGGGCTTGGGATTTTGGAGAGTTTGATTGAGGATTTGAGGGGTCAAATGGAGTCGGATTTTGATAAATTTCATATATATGGACTCGTGAGGGAAAGGACTTTCTAGGTTTGTGCCTTTTTGTCAGATTTCGAGATGTGGGCCCGGGGGCCGGGTTTGAGTGGATTTCCGGATTTGTGTTTAATTTGATAATGTTTCTTATGGGATTAATTCCATTAACGCATATTGATGGTATTGTTCTGGTTGTGAATGTATTCGGAGCGATTGGAGGCCGAGTCGAGGGGCAAGAGCATCACGAAGTAGAGATTTGATCGGCTTGAGGTATGTAACAATTATAAATCTAGTCCTGAGGGTATGAAACCCCGGATTTCATATCGTTTCACTATTTTAAGGTGACACGCATGCTAGGTGACAGGCGTGTGGGCGTGCACCGTTGGAGATTGTGACTTGGTCCGTCCCGTAGCAACTATAAGTTGCGTATTTGGTTGAAGCTATATGATACTTATGTGTTTTAGAAAGAGTTTCTGTAAATTGGGCCGAATGCCATATTTGGGCATTGTGCCAGAGCTGTTTGGACCCTTAGGCGCCTTTTTCTTAGTATACTCTCACTGTTTTTGATTGAAAATCTACGCTGAGTCATGTTATACTTACTGATTTCATAACTTAGTCTTTATTACTCTGTTTTGATGCATATAAATGATGTTTTGAGCTGAGTACCCTTGTTTTACTGAGATCCCGAGTGGCTTGAGAGGTTTATAACTGAGTGAGGTAGAGGGCCTAATTTGTAAGGATATTTATGGGATCGGGCTGCACGCTGCAACATGTTTTACTGATTCATGATTGATTGAGGCCGAGGGCTTGATGGATTTATGCCATGAGGTGGCTTGTTATAGCGCTTGGGCTGAAGGAGCCCCTCCAGATTCTGCACACCCCCAGTGAGCGCAGGTACCTATTGAGTGATGTTTTGCCCGAGGGGCTGTATATGAGTGATTGTGAGGTATGCCCGAGGGGCTGTATACGAGTGACTGTGAGGATTGCCCGAGGGGCTGTATATGAGTGATATTTTTCTCGAGGGGATATTTATGATTTCATCATTTTTACTCATGTTGCATTGAACCTCCGTTTGAGAACTGTTGAAAAATATCTTCAAATGATTTTACTGAAACTAAGCTTAAACGAAATGATTTGATTCAAACTCTGCTTTTAAAAACCTGTTGTATTTTTACTGAGATTTCATAATATGGACTTTATATGCTTTATTGCTCGTCACTACTTCTCAGACTTTATTTACTTTGGTTACATACTGAGTTGGCGTACTCACGTTACTCCCTGCACCTTGTGTGCAGATCCAAGCGTTTCTAGACGCGGTAGTGAGTGTTGATTGTTCAGTTGCAGATCCATTGGAGTTAGCAAGGTAGCTGCCTGGCGATCACAGCCCTACTTACCTCCCTCTTTATCTTCCCTTAGCTGCATTCGGTTATTTCTAAACTATGTTAGTCTTGATATTGTCAGACGGTTGTAGTAGATGCTCATGACTAGTGACACCCCGATTTCGGGCTTTCTTTTCCGCACTTTGTTTTGATTTGAACTCCTTTATGAAGGTTTTATATTAAATAGCTTTGGAATTATCTTTGAAATGAAAATATTGGTTTGTTTTGGTAAGGTGTCGGCTTGCCTGTACCACGATAGGCGTCATCCCGACAGGATTAGTTTTGGGTCGTGACACATATTCTTTCCACTATTAATATTCCAATAAATATTGAGGAAATCGAAACTGTATGTCTCTTCGTTCATATTTCCTATTTTACTTGTTTAGGTAAATTAGATAAGTATTACCTAATTGAGGCAGACAAAAAGTACCGGTCGATCTGTTTCCTCAATATTGGTAACATTTGCAAGTGTATTTCAATACTAATTAAATATATAGTAGTTGTTCATAAGGAGCTTTATAAGCATTTTACAATAATACTTCTTTTTTTGTCTTTTGATATGCACCAATATATATATATATATATATATATATATATATATATATATATATATATATGTGTGTGTGTGTGTGTGTAAAAATTATCAAATTACAAAAGTATTATACTTTGAATTCATAATTTAAAAAGTGTAATAGCTTTGATACTAAGATAGTAAAGGTCAACCGCATCAAATTTAAATTATTGATCGACCTCTGATTATAGCTAACCTATGCAGAGGCGGACCTATGCTGTAAAAATAGAGGTCAACAGTATCTGGAAAGTTCGGCAAAAATTTCATGTATACATGTATATTTATTTAAATTATCACTACTAGAAACTGCCTGAAATCGTCCAGAAATACCGACCGAAATCGTTCGAAAAACTGAAAAAATCGACCGATTCCCGGCCGACTTAAATCCATCGAAATTAAGTTGGTCGGTAAAAAATAGCGACCGACGTCAGTCGCAATTTCCGACCGATTCCGGTCGGCAAATTAATTTTCACAAACGACCCAAAAAGAAAAAATTTTCCGAAAAAACTGACTGAAGTCGATCTGTATTTTTAATTATACAATTAAAAAAATACACCGTCTAGGACTCGAATCATGGTTTGTACTGTGGCATGATCCTATTCTACCACTAGACTATTGGTACAGTTTGGTTAAGACTTTCTTTTAATTTATTTGTACTCTTTAATTGTATTTTTGCGTGAAAATAACCAACCGATTTCTATCGGTTTTATTAAAAATATAGAATTATCGGTCGATTTTTTGAATATTAAATTTAATTTATATGAAAAACCGACCGATTTCAGTCGGTTTCTTAAAAAATAAATTTCGCAGGATGCTAAAATAGTTTCCCGCATTTTTGCGCAAAAAAACTAACCGAAGTTGTGATGACCCCATAGGTCATCTCATGTTTTAGAACTAAGTTCCGTGTTCCAAATACTTAAATATCTTATTTTAGCCTTCCTTGATTTGTGTGCGCGATCCGGATATTTTTCCGAAAGGCTTATATGTTAAAAAAACTGATAAAACAAGAATTTTTACCTTAAAAGTTAAATTGAGTTGACTTTGTTCAATGTTTTGAACAAATGGACCCGTATCCGTGTTTCGACGGTCCCTGTGGATACGTATCGTAATTTGGGACCTAGGTCTATGCCTGGAATCAAATTCCGAGGTCCCTAGCTCGAGATATGAATATTTGTTGAAAATTGAAAGTCTGAAAGTTTAATGATTTTTAAGAATTGACTGATGATTAATCCTGTTGATACCTGATCCGTATTTTGGTTCCGGAACCCCGTACAGGTCCATTATGATATTTATTTCACAGTGAAATTTGGTGAGAAACAGAGTTAGTTTGACGTGATTTGGACGTCCAGTTGTGAAAATAGATGTTTTAAAGCTTTCTTGAAAATTTCATTTGATTTGGTGTTCAATTCTTAGTTCTAGGTGCTATTTTGGCGATTTGATTGCGCGAGCAAGTTTGTATGATGTTTTAGGACTTGTGTACATATTTGGTTTGGAGCCCCGAGGGCTCGGGTGAATTTCGGATAGGCTACGGGTGTTTTGAACTTAGGAAAAAATCTGGTTTTTGGTTTCAGCTGTCATCTGGTGTTTTCTTCTTCATGTTCGCGAAGGTACTCTCGCGGACACGAAGGGTAAAACGGGGCAGGGTGATTTTCTTCTACGCGAACGAGGTAGCTAGGTCGCGAACGCGAAGCAATGAGGGAGCTTACCCTTCGCGAACGCGAAGCTTGAGGGACCTGGGGGAGGGGACACTTGTTCTTCTACACGAACGCGAGCACTGGCTCGCGAACGCGAAGGCCAGGGGGGAGCAGCCTTCGCGAACGCGAAGGAGGATTCGCGAACGCGAAGAAGGATTCGCGAACGCGAAAGCCATTTGGGCTGCTGCACATCGCGAATGCAGCAGGCCCTTCGCGAATGCGAAAAAGGCCTGACGCCGAGACTTTAAAACATTTCAAAAACAAGATTTTACCCATATTCATAAAATCTCTATTAGAGCTCGGCCTAGGTGCGATTTTGAAGGGAAAACTCAACACCAATTCATAGGTTTGTACTCTTTTACTCATTCTCTTCCTTTTCTACATCACCCATTAAATTCCTAGCCCTAATCTTTGTTCTTTCATGGTAGAAAACTAGGGATTTAGGAAGAATTGGGGGAGGGGGGGTTTGCAAATTGGGGATTTATACCTCAATTTGGGATCTGATTCCAAGACTAATTACATAATCGGGCTCGAAAGTGAATGAGTAAATAGATTTTGGTCCGAACCTCGGGTTTTGATCAAGCGGGCCCGGGGTCAATTTTTGACTTTTTTGGGAAAAGTTTGGGAAATCTAAATTTATGCATTTTAGTTGATTCCTTTAGAAATATTTGATGTTATTGAGTTAATTATGGCTAGATACGAGTGGTTTGGAGGTGGATTCTAGGGAAAGGCCCCGGTAGAGCTTTGAATTGACTGCGGAGTGAGGTAAGTATTGTGTATAACCTTGACCTGAGGAAATTAGGAAC
Organism: Nicotiana attenuata; assembly: GCF_001879085.1. Classification (NCBI taxonomy): domain Eukaryota; kingdom Viridiplantae; phylum Streptophyta; class Magnoliopsida; order Solanales; family Solanaceae; genus Nicotiana; species Nicotiana attenuata. The sequence goes on along the minus strand of NW_017670465.1, from coordinate 14,457 downwards.
CTTCGGACTATGTGTTATGTGAATTCCATGTGAGCGGCATATATGCAAGGTGACGAGTGCTTATACGCCGCCGAATTATCTATTTTCCCTGATTTACTGCTTTTCCTTAATTACTTCTGTGACGACCCGGCCCGTCGTCACGTGATTTACCGTCCCGTTTCCCCCATCTTATGTTTCTCTGTGCTTCATTGTCGGTATTTGATGTGATCGAGTTGATTTGGATGGGTTTTGGTAGAAAATGAGACACTTAGTCTCTTTAAGGAAGGTTTGCCTTGGAAAAGTCAACCGGATGTTGACTTATGAGTTAGAGGGCTCGGATGTGATTTCCGGTGATTCGGTTAGCTTCGGGGTATGATTTGTGACTTAGGAGTGTGATCGGAATTTATTTTGGAGGTCCGGTGTAGAATTAGGCTTGAATTGGCAAAGTTAGTATTTTGGCGAATTCCGGTTGATAGGTGAGATTTTGATCCGAGGGTCGGAATGGAATTCCGAGAGTTTCTGTAGCTTCGTTAGGTGATTTTGGATGTGTGTACAAAATTTCAGATCATTCGGAGGTGTTTTGGTTGGGTTTTTGATCGAATGCGAGTTTCGGAAGATTTGGATGAACTTAGGCTTGATGTAATTTGATGGTTTAGGTGTTATTTGTGGTGTTTTGATGATTCGAGCAAGTTTGAATAAGGTGTTGGATCATGTTTGTGTTTTTGGTTGAGGTCCCGGGGGCCTCGAGATGATTTCGGATGGCTATCGGGGAGTTTTGAACCTTGGTGAATTGCAGGTTTTTGCTGGTATCTGGTGTTTCCGCATCTGCGGAATATGGGCCGCATATGCGGTTCCGCAGATGCGAGTGTTTGGTCGCAGGTGCGAGTTTTTGAGGTAAGGGGCTGTCTCCGCAGGTGCGGGCTTGGAGCCGCATCTGCGGTGCCGCAGATGCGGTAGATGTGTCGCAGATGCGGAAAGGTGTGGATTTGGCATTTCCGCAGAAGCGGACAACTATCCGCAGAGGCGAGGTCCGCATATGCGGTAGAGGACCGCAGATGTGGTCGTGGGTTTTAAATGAGGATCCGCAGAAGCGAAAATTTGACCGCAGAAGCGGTAGACGCAAATGCGGTTATGGGACCGCAGATGCGAAAATCCCTATTATCAGAAGGGTTTTTAAAGCTTATTTTGTTCCGTGAGCTTAAGTCCATTTCCACCATTTTTGATCGACCTTGAGAGCTCTTGGAAGGAATTTGAAGGGAATTTCGACTAGGTGTGATTGGAGGTGAGTTCCTTGGCCTAAATACATGAATAAATGGTAGAATTTGCATTGAAATTTGTGAAAATTCATCAAAAGAGGGTAAAGCTAGGGCTTGGGAATTTGATATTTCAAAGTGGAATTTGAGGGGCCAAATGGACTCCGATTTTGGTAATTATGATATGTATAGACTCGTGGCGAGATAAGGAATCCGGTGATGTTAATTTGTTGATTTTTCGAGAAGTGGGCCCGGGACTCGGGTTTTGTCAACTTCGTGAATTTTGATGTTTTTCGAGTCTTTTCGATTGAGTTATATTCCCTTAGCCTATTGTAACGTATTCGTTGTGGTTTTGGCCAGATTCGACGCACGAGGAGGTTGATTTGCGAGGAGAGGGCATAGCGATCTAGGAGTTTGGCCGGCTTGAGGTGAGTAATGGTTATAAACGATGTCCTGAGGGTTTGAAAACCCGGATTTGCACAACGTAGTGCTATGTTGAGGTGAGACACACGTTGCATGTCGAGCGTGGGGTCCATTACTGCTGGGGATTTGGACTTGGTCTATCCCGATTGATGATTCTACTGTATTTTTGACGGAGGCTTAATTAATATCATTATAGTTTGGGCTAGTAGCCATGTTTGAGGCCTTGTGCCGATCTGTAGAACCCGTAGGGGCATTTGTGCTGATTGACCTCACTTTACTTGTTAAAAATCACACCCTCAGTCATGTTTCTAACTGTTTAATATAATATGAACTGGCTTTGAAATGGCTAAACCAAAATGAGAGTAATATTAGGGCTGGAATCCCTATCTTATCTTAGTATGCCAGAGGGGCGAAGTTTATATTGACTGAGAGGGGTTGAGAACCCAATAGTGAGGATGATTGATATATTATGTGGATCGGGCTGCACGCCGCAGCAGTATACTTATATGGATCGGGCTGCACGCCGCAGCAGTATACTTATATGGATCGGGCTGCACGCCGCAGCAGTATATTATGTGGATCGGGCTGCACGCCGCAGCAGTATAGCGCTTGGGCTGTAGGAGCCCCTCCGGAGTCTGCACACCCCCAGTGAGCGCAGTTGACTATTATTATTGGATCGGGCTACACGCCGTAACAGTATATTTATATATATATATTATAGATCGGGCTGCACGCCGCAGCAGTATATTTATACGGATCGGGCTGCACGCCGCAGCGGTATACTATGATTTCGGTTATTGTGAGAAATAAATGAGTTGGGTACTGGCTTAAAGGATTTTTCCTGGCTTCTTCATTTAGTTGATGTTTAAATGTTCTTACTGCTTGATATAGAACTGCTTTGTGCTCTTTACGAGATTTCTTTCCGTCAGTCATTATTTATTGCTATTACTCACTGAGTCGGAGTACTCACATTACTCTCTGCACCATGTGTGCAGATACAGGTATTCCGGAGGCGTAGATTGGGCTGTCTCTACTGTTCAGATCTCACCGGAGTCATCGAGGTTGCTGCATGGCGTCCGCAGACCCGATTTCTCCCTCTATCCTCTTTACTTTCAGTATTTTAGACTATCTTTTGTTTAGGCTGTTTCTCAGACTTGTATTAGAGGCTCTTAACTCGTGACACCAGATCGGTGGGCTTGTAGTGATGTTATTACGTTCTTTCCGCGCATTGTATCCACTGTTTTAGACTTGTGTTTTATGTTAATTTGGTATTTGAACCCTGTTAATTGGTAACGAACTCTATGTGAGGGATTGAGAGTGGTGAAATGGTCGGGCTTGCCTAGCATTGTGTTGGGCGCCATCACTTTTCGGGGTTGGGGTTGTGACATTAACCCTATCAAACCAATGAACTAAATGAATTAGTTAGTCAATTCAGTTGAAGAACACAATAGGAATGTTAGATAGCCCATAACCCTGGATCGTTTTCATTACTTTGATAATATAAAAATCTAATCTTCCTTTGTTCAGAGTTCATTATTTATTTTCTTTTTAGTTTAATTGTTTTATCATCACTACTTTTGGAAATTCTTGTTTAGATAATTGGGATAATTTAATTTAGTTAATAGTTGATGACAAGTCCTCGTGGGTTCGACACTCTATCTTATCACTTTATTACTTGACGACTGCGTATACTTGCGTGTGCGTTTGGTCGTAATAGTACAATTAAAGCATGGCGCGAGTCTAAGTCTACCCACACATAAACAGGAATTCTAGCATACGCACGGACACTCGTCACCTCATACGTGCGTAGCTCCCACAATATGTAGCACATAACAAATATAATACTTGTGAGGTAAATTTCCCCCTCACAAGGTTAGATAGTAGATTTACCTCGCTCCGAAGTTCCATAACAAGCTCTGACGCCTCTCTAACACCCCAAAGTGATGCCCATCGATCCGAAACTAGTCAAACAACATGCAAACCAATAAAACTATACTCCAATACTCATAATTTATCAATTCATAACAATTCCCAACTCTGCTTAAAAAGTCAACAAAGTCAACCATCGGGTCCACGTGCCCGGATTCCAAAAAATTTCGAAGATAAACGTTATGCATGATACCATGAACTCAAATATATAATTTATTCCTCATTCCACGTCCAATTTTGTGGTCAAAATCTAATATCATTTCTAGGTTTTCTTCCAGAAATTCAATAATTTCTATCAAATTTCCATGTTAAAATTCATATATAACCCATGTATTTAACTTGAAACAAGTAGGAATAACTTACCTTATAATATATGGCAAAAACGATCTTCAAGAATCACCCAAAATTGGCCCACATGGGCTCCAAGAACTTAAAAGTGATGAAATGAGCTCAAAATCTCAAAATTAGATGTTTAATACACCTGCCAGGCCTCCTTCTTCACGATCGCGGTCAATATCCACGCGATCATGATTAAAAAAAGTTTAAGAATCATTTCCTTCTTCGGGATCGCGAAAAAAACCTCGAGATCTCGATGTACAAATTTTGTTTCCTCTTCATAGACACCCTTTGGTACAATGGCCATAACTTTTTGTAAGAAATTTCAAATAACAAATGTTTTGATAATCTGAAATATAGATTCAAAGGGCTACAACTTTCATTTTTGGATCATTCTCAAATTCCTTATATTATGCAAGATACAAGCTCCCAAAGTCAGACCACTGACAAGAGAGATTCCTTCTATGCGATCGCGAGTTTCCTTCCGCGATCGCGATTCACAAGGCCCGGAACAACACTTTGCTCTTCGCGATCGCGGTCCTTTCTTCGCGAGCGTGAAGAAAGATGCACCAGATCTCAAAAACAAAAGCTTAAACATGGCGAAATGTCCCGTAGCCCATCCAAACACACTCGAGGCCCCCGTCCAATCATACCAACCATTACAAAAATATGATGCAAACTTTCTCGAGGCCTCAAATCATACCAAACAACATCCAAACTACGAATCGATCAAAACCCTTCTTTCAACTTTCAAACTTCGCCGAACGCGTCCGAATTACATTTAACATTTCGGAATGATGCCAAATTTCACGTACAAGTCACAAATAACAATACCAATCTATTCCAAGGCTCGGAATCCCAAACAAACATCGATAACACCAAACTCCACTTCAAATCAAACTTAGGAAATTCTAAAACCTTCAAAATGCCAACTTTCCACAATATGCTTCGAAATACTTCTTGGACCACCCGATACTCAACCCGAATATACGCCCAAGTCCGAAATCATCGTACAAACCTATTGGAACCTTCAAATCTCGATTCCGAGGTCGTTTACTCAAAAGTCAAACCTTGGTCAACTCTTCCAACTTAAAGCTTCCGAATTGAGAATTTCCCATCTGAATCAACCTCGAACTTCCCGAAATGCAATTTCGACTACGCATACAACTCATTAAACATGAAGTCATGCTACTCAAAGTCTCAAACCGCCGAACGACGCACTAGAGCTCAAAACGGTCGGTCGGGTCGTTACAATAACTATATTAGTATTGTATTAGGTATTAATATATTAGATACAAATGTGATACAAATATGATACATTTATGGTTTAGGTATCGATGTATCAAATACAATTTTGTATAATTATGATACAATTATCATACAATTCCTGCAACATCTTCTTTTTTGAGTTTCAATCTAATTTTCACCTAAAACTAACTCTATACTTAACCAATCTCCCTCAAAATTGAGATATACAAAGGATATTGTCAATCACTTGCAAGAACACCCATTTCAAATAAATCACAAAATCATAAAACCCGAATATCAAATTCAAAGATTAAAAGATTTTTAATTTAATGTTTAGCAATCATATTAATTTAAATTAACCAACTGCTTATTTTTCTCATTAATCAAATGTAGTACATGAAACCTTATGTGTGTTGATGAGTGTCAAATATTATGTTCGATTTTCGTCGTAGGTGTAATAACCTGAAATATATTTATATACTAATTAAATGTGAGATTTAGGAATTAATTTTATTGTAGTTATTGTGTCAAATATTAAGCTTGTGGAAGGAAATATATTACTATACAAGATATGGTACTAAATAAGTAGTTAGTGGCTAATTTTTTAATTATAGTTGACTTTGATTATTTATTAAATGAATAAGAGTAGGCTAAACCCATTCTCTTATGAGAAATCTCACTTTATACCTATTAAGCGCAAACTATTTACTTTTTAATACCCATGTCCAAACTATTTACTATTCCTACCCATGCGGCCTAATTTATTTATGCGGCCCACATATTTCACCCGGCCCAATCTACCCACTGTCTTTAAAGTCTTATCTTCGTTCTTTACACTAGACTAAAGAATCCAGCCCACCTATTTCACCCGGCCCAAGCTACTTGTTTTTCCTTTAATAATAGTAGTATAGTACAGTATCTTGAAAATACATTATAGCTGCATACCTTTTTGCTTTTTCTCTTTATTCCTATCTGTTATGTCATAGTAGTATAGTCATTTATAGTTACCGAAAATTAGCCAGTAGAATTGTATACCCTGCTGGTATAGTTATATGCCGTGTTGATATCATATGGTAGTTATAATATTTTTTGTTGGTTTAGTTGAATTTTTAAGTGAATTCTATTTCTGAAATTATTTTATATGAACGTGTTTTGAAGTGTTGGGATTTCCTTGTGCCTATGGACTTAGATTATAAACCAAAGGTTGATTGGGATACCAACTGCCATGTTATTCGTCAATTGAAAGAGAATTTATCAAAGAGGCAACTTCGGCTGTTTAAGAAAATATGCTTTGGCTATTTTTTGAATCTGCCACTAGTTATTGTGCAGATTCAGGTTATGCACCATTTTCTTATTAGAGAAGTACATCATGAGGTGCAAAAGGAGATGTGTTTTGTAGTGAATGATTCTAGGTTGTGCTTTGGTTTGGGTGAATTTGCACTTGTTACTGGCCTGAAATTTAAGGGTGATACACGTATAGAGAGCATAGCAGAGAATAGGTTAATTTCAAAATATTTTGGGGCTGCATCCGTGACATTGGCCCAATTAGCAGACTGTTTTACGAAGAAGAAATGGGAAACAGATGATGATGCGTTGAAGATAGCAGTTCTTTATTTTGTGAGCAGCTTCTTACTTTCTCAACTCAAAACAAAGGTTATTTCACGGTCTTATATTGACTTGGTTGAGTGCGGTGATTTAAATAATTATCCCTGGGGTATAGATGTTTATAACGCTACAATCGACTCGTGTTCCAACAAGTTTCAAGATAAGCCTTCTTTTTATAGACTCGGTAGCTTCCCGTTGGCTTTACAGATTTGGTTGTATCAATGCTGCCCAAGTTTGGATGGTCACTTTGCTGATCATATTGGAAACAAACTTCCACGAATTTTGAATTGGGTAGTCATGGGTCAAATACCGAATGAGCGAGTTACTTTGCGAATGTCTAGCTTGCAAAGCGAGAAGGTAATTTCCCCATAGTTTTATTGCCTCTCTTAATGTTTTGGTACAGGAGTTTAGTCACGGGTAGTTGTAGCAATATCCCAGATTAATGATATTCTCTGTTGGTATACATGTATACCATATTGGTATCATATAGTAATATGGATCATTTCTTCTACTTATACTTTTATTGCTACTTATACTTTTAATTTTCTCATTCTTTTATTGCATCTTTTAATATTTTTTTGTACAGTATTTTAGTCATGGGTAGTTGTAGCAATATTCCAGATCAATGATATTCTCTGTTGGTATACATGTATACCATATTAGTATCGTATGGTAATAGGGATCTTTTCTTCTACTTATATTTTTATTGGTACTTATACTTTTAAATTTCTCATACTTTATCGTATCTTTTAATATTTTTGGTACAGTAGTTTAGTCAAAGTTAGTTGTAGCAATATCCTAGATCAGTGATATACTCTGTTGGTATACATGTATACTATATTGATATCATATGGTAATAGGGATATTTTATCTTTCCATACTTTATTATCATTTCTATTTCTAACTAGTGTGTTTAATAATTGCAGCTAAAGAATATCACCCCAACTGATGATGAGAAGCAACTATTTGATGTGCGTGGTCTAAACTTTGAAATTGAAGTTGAGTGCACTGACAGACAGCCCGATAGCTTTCAGGTTTTTGGCACTCAATTTCCAAAGACACAAAGTATGCATGAAAGTACTGGAGGTAATTCCCAACCTACCAATGCTGAGGTAATGAAGGAGTTACAAGGTTTGAAGCTTTTTCTAGAGAACAAGTTTGAGGAGGTGCTTGCAGCTATTGGTAGGCAGTCAATGAAATCAGAGGGAAATTCAGCGGTATTGATTTTTTATATAATATAATGCTATAGTATATTGATCAAAGATGCAATATATGCTTATATGATACTATTCCATTCCTTACTTTTAGTGCACATAGTATTTTTGTAATATATATAATAATAAAATTGTTAGTTTCTCATTTTCAGCATAAGCAACAGGATAATGATCCTAACTTTCGTGAGATGCATAATGACTATGACCAGTTTGAAAGGGGCCATGTTGGGAATGATCATGTAGTTATTGGAGATAGCACGCCCAAAGCGCCTTCTAGTATGTAAATCACACATTTGATTTTTTTTGCTGTTATTTTTTGAAAATAGTACTCTTGCTTATACTTTTATATGTTTAGTGTCTGGTTTTGGTGGAGTTGGTCCAGATGGAGGTGCCACTGCTGTCAATGTGAAGAACGTCACAGCAAGTCATGGCGTAGTTAATGATGATTTGCATTCTGGTAACATGTTGTATATGTAATTTTTTTATTGTTCTTTTATTTATTTAACTCTATGTATTTGTGCGTTCACTAACCTTTTTTTTAAAATTTTTTTCAGCACCCTTCGTAAATGAGCATGATTTTGGCTTGGATTCTAACTTTGAACTGTCTGCATCTACAATTGATCAAATCACCGCCATTACACAACAAGCAACATATAAGCAGTCATCTCATGATATTAAAAAGTCGGGACTTGCTCCGCTGCCATCAGGAATTCCTGTACATACACGAGCAGATGTTGTTATTGAGTCTAATACTGCTCCACAGGATACGATGTTGATGTTACTAATTCTGTAGTTAGTATGTAAATGAGAGGTTTTTCATAGTTTTTTTTATTTAAGTAGTGATGCTGATAATGCTTTTATGTGTTCAGCATCTCGGGTTGATGGTGTTGGTCAAGTGGATGTTGGTGGCAGTACTGTGAATTTGCCTTCTGGTAATGTCTTCTATTCATTTTTTTTTTAAATTTCTTAACTTTGTATATTTGTTTATTCACTAGCATTTTTTAAGCTCCATATCGACATGGGGGTAATCTTCACTTGGATTCTGATTTTGAATATACTGATTCTCAACTTGATCTAATTGCTGCCATTACACAAGGAGGGAGACGTAGTGTAAATCAATCTGAAAATGAACTGACAACTCGTGATGTTAATAAGTCTAAACCTGATCAGTCAGTATCAAGAAGTATTGTCCAGACACAAACAGATGTTGAAACAACTCCTGCAATTTTTACACGGAGAAGGCGCCCTGCAGCTGCAAAACAGTCGCCGTATATGAATGACTGGCAATCTGGTGTTAGTGCAGTTGAGGGATCCTCGAAAGTTATCAAAGGAAGATTTCAATTTGTAAATGACATTTCAGTGGCTGTCGATTATAAGCTTACGACTGCATTCTCAAACCTTGTCGAAGCAAACATGCAATTGGGAGAGTGCGTATTCGTTTCCATGTACTTTTCTTTTCATATTTTCTTAATTTTTGTTGTTATATTTCTTATCCATATCTTTTTTATACGAAATAGGGAAGTGTATTTACCTGGTGATCAAAAGCTGGACCCTTGTTTTGATTTTGAAGTTGAACAGATTGATGATAAGACATTTTTCCATACCTTAAACTATTCTGGCAGGCCGCTGTCTAGTTCGGTATGTGTACTGCTTTTTATTTTTGTTGTTGTAGTAGTTCATTCATATTGTTAGTGTTAGTCATCTTTTCTTCCTCTTTTTTTTGCAGCACTTGAATATTATATTCTACTATCTTAGGAAGAAGACGAAATATGGAATTAATATGCCAATCAAAGTCACAACTACAGATACTCTTTTTAATAATATCATTCAAAGGGTTTTCACAAATTTGTAAAAGGTGGGAAACAAGATCATTTGATTGATAGATCAGACGATATCATGGAGTACATGAAAGGATTTAGGATATATTGCAACACTCCATGGCACCAGGTTGATCATGTCCACTTTCCAATTAATTTGGCAGAAAAGTTGCATTGGATATTGAGGTGTGTATCATTCCACAAGAGATGTTTTTACGTATATGACTCGCTACGTAGTCGAAAGCACAAAAAAGCTATTCAAAAGGTGGCAGAGGCATATGCTGTGTTGATCCCCCTGTTTCTAGTTAGCATTGAATTTTATAACCAAAGAAGTGACATTGTAGTACAAAACGGTATGCACATGGGAAAGGAGTTGACTGATCCTTTTGAGATTGAACTGATTACAAATCTGCCAACACAGCAAAATTCGTAAGAATAGTTACTTTTTTTTACATTTTTTTCCTCATTCATATTAACATTTTTCACTTCTATTCGATTCTTATATTCTATTCATTTGTTTTATTTTAGAGATTGTGGAGTATATGTTACATGCTTTGCTGGAGTATATTGTTGAAGATCTTCCAATTCCTGTTGCCAATTTTGATGTGGATGGTCTTCGAGCTAGGTTTGGTATACTGTTGTGGCACTATGGGAGGAACAAGCAGTTGCATGGCGAATCAAGTGAATCTGACGCTCCAGTAGCACCTAAAAAGACTCGTGGAAAGAAACGCAATAAGTAGTATAGGTCTCTTTTTGGTTTTAGTTAATCGTAGCATGAAAACTTTGCAGGATTTTAATAGTTTTTGGTGAAGTATGGTATTTTGCATTATTAGATTGTAAAAATGCTAGCTTTTAAAAGTGTTTTCTATGAATACAATTGTAATAGTATAATATGTTGCTATAACTGTTTTAATAATGGAATGTATCTTTATTTTGTTTTATTAGGCTTTTCTTAGGCTTCTTCTATAAAGTTGTTGGTTTATTAGGAGTGCCTTTCGGAGACAGAATTTTGTTAGCACTTGAAGTCAAGACGTTAGTGTACAACATGGCTGTTACAGCAGCACTGTTAGTTCCTACTCCTACTGCCATTTGTAGTAGGAGGAGCATTGTTAGTTCGTTGTAATATACCATCAGAAGTTGTTTTTGGAGGTGTATTTTTAAGGGAGTTACGACGTTCAAAAAGAGGAACTATGTTGTTATTTTGTAGAAGAACAGGGCGATCATTGATTTGAATGAGAAGAAATATTTTTAGAAAGTGAACTGGTTTTGAAATTATATTGAGAGTAGTTGTTAGTTGTAGTTAAATCTAAGAAAATCTGTGCATAATTTTCATTGCTGCACCAGTTGTATTCTGCAAAGATTTTGGTTTAGGTATATTAGTGTAGTAGAACTATATACCAATCAGGTATACTGATATAACATTTGGGTATCTGTTGTATTTGAGTACCTTTTTTTCCTGCAGCAACTAGATGTAAGTACTGACATTAGTTGCAAAGCGTGCGCATTTTGGGTATCACGTTGTATTTGGTGCACCATTTGTATTTCTTCGCATATTTTGGTTTAGCCATATTAGTGCAATACAACTATATACCAGTAAGGTATACAAATATACCATTTTGGGTATCACCTTGTATTTATGTACCTGATGATGTACAATAACTGCATGTAAAGCTTCCAATTTGTTATACTTCAATACAGACATGAGCTGCAAAGAGTCCCCATTTTGTTAACGAAGTATGTACAAATATTGCATTTGCGGCACCACTTCTATTTCTACACATATTTTGATACCAATAAGGTATAAAGATATACCAATAAGGTATACAGATATACCACTTGGGTATCACATTTATATTTTAGCATCTTTTTTCCTGCAGCAACTAGAAGTAAATGCATTCCACTTTTATATACTAAAATAGAAAATAAACAGATTCTTATTGAAAACACAAGTAGCCATATAAATTTGTTGCCAAAAAGTAATTTGGCAAAGAATCATCATACCAAATATATGTCTAGTGCAAGAAATGCATTTTATTTATTTGCAATTCAAATGATATTATTCTACGATATATGAGTTCTATAAGAATATTGAAGCATTATATCAATCTCCCTTTGGAATATTTCGGCATGTTCTCCGGTTGTGTCCTTTTCTACCGCATAGTGCACATGTAACTGTATTTCCTTCCCAGCCTCCTATGCCTCTTTTCTTTTTAGGTCTTCCTGGTTTGATTTTTCCTTTTGGTGGCAGTACCACCTGCGAAGAGACATGTTCTGGAATTTGCCACGTTGTTTCATCTAGCAAAAGATTTACTGGTATCTCATGTGTTTTTAGCAAGTAGTCTATGCTGTAGTAATCCGAGCAATACTTGTATGAATCCATATTAAATTTTTGTATAACTGCCATTGCATGTGGACATGGAATATCGTCTAGCTGAAACCTCCCACAAGTGCAGTTTTTTTCATGTAGGCGCACCACATTTCTTGTTTGGCCGTCAATTACTAAATGTAAGAATTGAGTTGATGGCAACACCTAGTATAATTTTAATTAAGAAAAGTCATTAGCTATATGAAGTAATAGTATTTTTTAAATAACAATATTCAGTTGTTTAGGGAAATCACTAAGGTAAAAAAGTAAAACTACAGTACATGAAGTGTTTTTATGATTTTGAAAATGCATACCATCATCGTCTGTGACAAGATAGTATTATCTGTCAATATTTTTTCATACTTTGCACCAATCTTCATAAATGATTCCACTGCATCCTTCCAATTGGTGTAATTCCATTTTTGAATCAATGTTGTCATAAAGTCAAGCAAATTCACAAATGGGAGGTCTCTTGCGTGCTTGTTTGCTGCATTTACTGATTCCGCAATATTCGATGTCATGGTCATGGTTCTATTTGCTTTGGAATGCACCCGGGACCATTTATCATATCCAATATGAATCAGGTATGTTTTCACTCTACTATCAATAGCTTCTAACTCTGCCATATGCCTGTTGAATTCTTCAACAGTGTATGCTCTTGCTAACGCAAAGTATACTTCTTTGATTTGTTTTTGGCTCTTCCTAATGTTTGTCTTTATGTTGTTGCATAGATGGAACTTACATGCACAATGAGGGACTTCTGGATAGACTATTGAAGTTGCTCCCCATATACCATCATGCCTGTCTGATACGATGCACATTCCCTCTCTTTGTCCATGATTTCTCTGAACTGCATGAAGAACTTCTCCCACGATGCATCATTTTCCGAATCAACAATTGCATATGCGAGGGGTAGAATTTGTCTTGTAAACCCAAAGAACAAAATATCAATTACAACAAACAATATTAATTTAGCATTTCATATAGTAGTACATTCATAGATATGTGCAGGTATGTAGCAAAATAACTATATACTCTGTTGGTATACTTATATACCATACTAGTATCATGCAATATTTGACAATCTTTTTTGTTTCTTTAACTGAATGTAATTGGATTGTACACACAATATTAATTTAGTATTTCATATAGTAGTATAGTCATAGGTAGGTGCAGGTATGTAGCAAAATAATTATATACTCTGTTGGTATACTTGTATACCATACTGGTATCATATGATATTTGACAATCTTTTTTGTTTCTTTAACTGAATGTAATTGGATTGTATTCTTACCCTTTGCGTCTTGCGTGGAAGCTGTGAGTATGGTCCCTCTATATGTTGACTTTAAAAAACTTCCATCAACTACAACTATTGGCCTACAATAGATCCATCCTCTAATCGATGCATATATAGCTATGAATGCATACAAGAAGCTCCCATCTTCTTCAGTGTGTAGTCGTGTCACTGATCCCGGGTTAGCGTACTCTAACATATAAAGATATGTTGGTATTTTCTTGTATGACTCACTTGGTGTTCCTCTCAACAATTGCATTGCTTTTTCTTTTGATCTCCACGCTTGCATGTAGCTTAAGTCCATACCATATGCTTTTTGGATGTCTCTTTGGATATCTGTTGGTGTATATATGGTTTTCGGGTCAACAAGTTTATCTTGTACCACAACTGCAACAAAAGCTGAGACAACTTGCTTTTGTGAACAAAATCTCTTATCATTTAAACAACTGTGGACAGAATTGAAATCCGTCACTTTGAAAAGATTTGATGCTCGCATGCTTGATGCTTTAAGTCTCCAAGTGCATCTTTCATCCACGCATTCAAGGATATACCTGTTTATAATGCAAATACAGTTATGTATCATGTTTTATTGATAAAAAATACACACAAAAATCCGTACAATTATATACTCACATAGTATACTCATATAGCACACCTATATACTGTATCAGTATCATATTTTACTGATAAAAAACATAGACAAAGCAGACAATTCTATACTCACATAGTATACTGATTTAGCATACATATATACTATATTATTATTATATTTTACTGATAATAACAAAGACAAACCAATACAATTATATACTCGCATAGTATACTGATATAACATACTGATACATAGACAAACCAATACAATTCCATACTCGCATAGTATACTGATTTAGCATACTTATATACTATATAGGTATCACATAGTTTTTTACTTTTAAACTAATGCAGACTAACCTTCTTGGGTCATGATTTATTAACCCGTACTATTAGACATTTT
>NW_017670464.1:624555-670439 GCF_001879085.1 Nicotiana attenuata | reverse complement strand
TCATTCATAACCTGGTGAACAAATATCATCACTGAAGCAAAGAAAGTGGTACGACCCATTCGTTCGCCGGCTTGACATTTCATGACAATATAATCTGCAATGCCTCTAATTCTTTCCCTGATCTGGCCCTTTTCCTGGAGTAGTCGGCTTATCTGCTGGTTGCGAGCCTCTAACACCTCGTGGAAATGATGGTCTTGTAACAGCTTTATTTCTTTTTCCATCTCGGCCATCAGCCTATAGCACTGTTCCCTTTCAGACTTAAATTCTTTGTCCTGCTGGGCTGCCTTATCTTCAAGGGTGTTCATCTTTCTTTTCAGATTAGCAATGGTTCCCTCATAATTTCTTTTCATTTGTTGCACAAATTGGGCTCTTTCCTCTGTCTTCTTTGCCCACTGTGCTCGAAGTCTTGCCATGTTCCCTTCAGATTTCTCCAATTCCTCCTGGCATTCTAAGACTTGCTTCTTCAGCCCTTTTATCAACCTCTCATCGGACCGACTTCTTTCTTGATTTTTAGCAGCTATTTTCATTTGTTGGATTTGAGCCTTGAGAGCTTCATTCTCTTGGGTCAGTTTCTTTTTGTCACCTTCATCGGCTGCGGCTTGCAAGCTGTTTTCAAACCGGAGATCCTGAACCTGTTTTTCCAATGCTCCTATTCGAGCCCTGTACTCCTTTTCTTTGGCTAACCAATCCCATTGCACCTGGGCCTCGTCAGTGAACTGTTGTACATGTGGCCTTTTGGCGGGTCTCTCGGGAATTTGAAATCTTTTACCAAACCAAACCAAGTATTTGGGATCTACTTCGCCTTTAGCCCGATCCTGTACCATAGTCTTAGGCTCAAGGTACCTGCACTCATTCCATATCTGTCATATTTTCCCTTCCGGAAATGCAGCTTTTGGACCCAACTCAATGGTTTGTCCGCTCAAGTCTTCATCATTGTGAACAGTTTGGAATCTTCCTAGTTGCCTCAGAACTCGGTAAGGAGCGTAAGGTTGGATGCTTCGAATGCCCATCAAAAGAATATAGGGTACTTCTGCCGATGTGTACACAGCCTCAGTAGCGGGAAGCCACCCGAAAGCCCATTCAACTTTATCCGCAGTCAAAGATCTCAAGCATGACAACCAAGCCTCGGTGCCCTCGGGGAACTCAATACCTGTTACCCGGGTTCCAAACTCCTCGATACAACTCAGCCCGGTTAACCCATAGTTCATATACCCCGTGCGATGACAAAGGTGCTCCTGTATCCATAACTGTAACAACAGATTGCAACCCTGAAAGAATTTTACACCCTCTTGGCATAAGGTCAAAGCTCGATACATTTCTGCCACAATCAGGGGAACTACCGTGTTGTTAGACTTCTTTATAGCAACATCCAACATTCCTACAAGGCCAATGCCTATGTGGCCGTCTTTTCGAGGACAGATTACGACCCCCAGAAAAGCTACCATGAAAGCCAACCCCCGCCGGGCCTCCCATTTATCTTTGTTCCCGATGTGTGTCAAACCTGTGTTAGGATCCTCGAAACCTCGCGGGTTGCCATATCGGTGGTATAGGAAATGAAGTGTGCAACACCCTTCTGCTAGATGCTTATCTTGAATGTCCCGACTAATGCTCAACAGGTCCAAGAATCGGTGGAGGGTGACTGGTCTTGGTGCCAATGCGTATCGACCCCTGAGGTTTCCGTTAAGACCCGCATATCCCTCCATCTCCTCTTAGGCAGGTGTAAGCTCGAAGTCCGAGAACCGGAATACGTTACGGGTTGGGTCCCAGAAAGGTATTAGTGCTTCAACAATGTCCGTCCTTGGCTTAATGTTCAACAATCCAACGAGACCACCCAAAATCTTTACCACTGTTTCTCTGCTACCCTTCCCCAAGTCATTCCACCACATGTGGAGCTTCAAAGGGATCTCGCTCAGGACTGAGAAGGTTTCGATGTCAACTGTGGTCATCCTGCACATTTATTTAAAGGAATTTTAAGGAAAAGTGTGACTATTTTAAGCAAACTGGCTATTTAATGACTCATTTTGACATAAAAAGAAAAAGTGGCTATTTCCGAAAAATTTTTATTTAAGAAAATAAAGACTCGATTTTGCAAATACGGCCTTTTAGCACTTCCGGGAGGGAGATTTTAAGGCTGCGCCCGCAAACCATTTAAAAATGACTCAGGGTGGTTGTTCTTGCAAAAACAGCCTTCCGGCGCCCTTTTGGGGACATTCGGCTTATTTTAAACAAGAATGGCGTCACCCGACTTATTTTTGACAAAAATTAAAGTTTTGGTATTTTTTGGCTATTTTTGCAAAAGGGAGGTTGGACCCGATGAGGGTTGCCTACGTATCTCACGCCCGGTGAGAATCAAACCAGCGTAGTTCGGTCAAATTTGTCAAAACCTAATATATTTTTTGAACACTCTTTTTTTCAAATATCTTCCTTTTCATTTTTTCAAAAATCCGGCAGCATTTCGGTACTATTTGGGCATCGGTTTTTCCAAACAAGTGGTTACCCTCACTTAGCCTTAACACTGTTATTTTTCTCAATTTTCTCTCATTATATACAAGCCGGTCAACATGCAAATCCAAAGCAAATGAATGCACAAGTAGCACGTAAGATGCATCAGGATGGTCTTTTCATTTCAGGTCACCTGTCCTAGACGGACCTAACCCCTGTGTTGAGTCCCCTAAGTCAAATGCACTTGATGCAAACAAACGTTCCTACTAGGGATCCGGCATGAGGTTCTGTTCTTCTAGGTTTAAACCCTAGGTTTATTGGTCTAGACTTGGCTTACCCGAGCGGACAACTCGAGCCGAGGGGGAGGCAGCGTACCGGGGATACAGAAGCTCCGCCGGCTTAGCATCCAAACCTCGTTCTAAATGGGAAAAGACTCTAAACAGAAGAGAAGCTACACGAAGTGCACCCTTCTCCATGATGTAGAAGACTCAGAGAGAGGAAGGGATTCACAACAATTTATATATACAATTCACCAAATATCAAAGCGGTAAAACAATTAGCACATAAGGCATGAAACATGTAGGAAAATCAGATAAAGCCAAATATAACAATTTAACTGAGCTCGAATTCTGAACCCTGAACCAAAAGTTCTGGGTCCTTGTCCCCAGCAGAGTCGCCAGAGCTGTCGCACCTCCTTTTTTTCATTACTCCCCCGGAAGGGTATAATAAAAGGAGTTTTTCCAATTAAAGGACAACCGAAACGGGATTCGTTTATTAAAAGATTCAGAGTCGCCACTTGGGAGATTTATGGTGTCCCAAGTCACCGGTTTGAATCCCGAATCGAGGAAAGGGTTAGACTCTGTTTAACAGTCGCGAATCAGAAATCCGGGTAAGGAATTCTGTTAACCCGGGAGAAGGGGTTAGGCACTCCCGAGTTTCGTGGTTCTAGCACGGTCGCTCAACTGCTATATTCGGCAAAAATCTTATTTTAATACATGTTATCCTATTGTGAAATTTTAGAATTATTTAACCGCTTTTAATTAAATTTTTTAAGAAGGTGAACGTCGTTTAAAAAACGTATTTTTGGATCACGTCACATGAAATGCACCCGTATCCTCGACACATTTTTATTGAACGTTTTGGGATTTGGATTTGGGTAGCATGAAATGCACACCCATATTTAGGAAAGTAAGATTATTAAAAGCGCGCCTAAAGCGACTAACGTGTTATTATCTTTGCGGGAGGCCGTGAAAATTCGCTAAACGGCACGTCCCGAATTCTAAGTGCTTTAATATAAATTTTTAAAGAGGGCCACGCAATTTATGAGTTTTGTTTGGCGTGGCGCACCTCGTTTTATTTTAAGGCCATCCTAAAGAGACTATTATTTTCTAGTATGGAATGTCTCTAAAAGGGCCCTAATTGATTAACAATATGGATTGCTATTAGTTAAAGAACCTTTCGCGGGATTCGAGCTTCAAACTCAGGTCCACACTTGAACAAGAGGAAAGCCTCCTAATTCAAATATGCTACCTAGCTTGGAAGGCCCAAAACCCGTATTATAAGAATTAATCTCGCAAACTTAACACAAATTCAAACTTTCAGCATTCTTGGGCTTCAAAATTAGCCCAGGAAGAAGGAAAATACGGCTGTTTCTATTAGAATTTGCCCAGCTCTGGGCTTCTGATTTTGACATTGGGCCCAGTTCCATAAACAAAATGGGTCCGTGACCCAAACCAAAATGCAGACTTCAATTATCACTATATATGACCTGTGATTGCTTAGGAAATTAGATTTGTACTTTGCATCCCTTAGCACAAATTAACAAGAAAATGACCAGATTCAATTTAAAACTGGCTACTCTTTCATGTTACTTTTAATTACTAAGACATGGACAAAAAGTATGAATCAGCTACTGAAATGAACAAAATTGCAAAGCCATAATTGAACTTAACTTAGTGTAATCACTTTCTAGCAAGACTTGCATGCTTAAATCAGTACCTTTTGACAAAGAAATGCCACAGAAACTTATAAGCTCATCTAAACACTAAAATCATCTAAACATATTAATCAAACTAATCAGTAGGCATACTCTAACTTTTACACCCCTGAACTGATACTGCCAAGCCTTCATGAAGATTGTAACAAAACAGCATGAATGTGAATCTATACCAACAAACCCCAGCAAAATTCAACCAAAACAAATAATGTAGAGTTCCAGCTACATGACAACCACAACTGTACCCTTAAAGTCCTGACAACACTGTTCCATCTTGCTCGAAAATTGAAATCTAGGACTTTACTGACATTACCAAGCGAGATACTATAAGGCAAGTTGATAGATAGAATTTGCACATGAAAATGACATTTCAGACTTTCAGACTTTAAGAATTAAAGGAAAGATTAAAACAAATGGCCATCTTCATTTCACTCTTCCAATTTGAACATCAGATTACATAAGCTTCAAGAGAACATGTACCTGGACAAACAGAAGGAGATAAAATGAAGCAGGGTCAGTAATGAACAATACAGCAACAGCAGAATCAGCCCAGAAAATGATTTGAAAAAAATCACTTGAAACCAAATTAAAACTCAAAACCAAGTTCCAACCGAGAATGAACCAAGAAAACTTGATTATCAGCAAGAATTTAACTCATTTCTAGTTGTTAATTGCTCAAACTTGACCTAGAGTGAATATCACCAGAATTACCCAAGATTTCCAATAGAACCCTGATTTTCTTTGTATTTAGCCATATGATTTTTGTATATCTTTGCTCTCAAAACCTTTTTAAAAAAAATAGTAAAACTGGGCAGCCTTTACTTCTGGATTTTTTTAGCTTCTAAAACTCTGCCTTCTCAGGCAAGAAAGACTGCCTTTATAGGCAAGTAATTAGGGCAACCCCTGCAGGTTTTGTTTTGCCTTTTAGTCCCTTTTATTTTCACTTTTTAGACTATTTAGTCTCTTATTTATTGACTTGCTACCCAAGTCACTACACCTATTTTTGAATTTCAACTTAAAACCCCATCTAGAAGGTCCTAGGGAGTTCCATTTTCAGTTGCTATCAGATTTCTTATGTTGAATTACCCATATTACCCTTAGTGTCCCTGAATTTTACCTAAATCTACCAACTAAGAATCTGGGCCAAGTGACCCAATTCAAATGATTTACTAATTTCAAAAAGAGCCCAAATCCCTATTTACTAATCAGAGTTCCTAACAAAAGGCAAAAGAACTGAACTCAAACTAAGAAAAATATCTGAACTAAACCAAATCTAATTAATGTAGGTCCTAAGACTAATTTTATTATTAACTAGTAGAAATAATAAACTAACAGTTAAAAGCAAACAAATAAAATAATAAACGGAAAACAAACTAAATACAATGTAAAAACAATAAAAATACAACACAAACCAAAAAAGCAAAATAGACAAGAAACAAAAATTAAACCAATAGTGATTACAAATCTAAAAACAAAAATACAGNCCTTTTGCCTCAGCCCAATGCGGTAGGATACGTCTCAACACCAACTGTCCTACTTCAAACTTCCACGGACGCACTTTCTTGTTATATGCTCTTGCCATTCTCTGCTGGTACAACTGACCGTGACACACTGCTGCCAATCTCTTCTCATCAATCAAACTTAGTGTTCCAAGCGGGCTTTAACCCATTCAACATCATCAATCTCCGCCTTGGCGATGATCCCGGAGGGGACGAGATTTTCAACCTCTGCGGGTATTACTGCTTCAGTTCCATACACCAGTGAATAGGGAGTCGCCCCCACTGAAGTGCGGACAGTAGTGCGATAGCCTAACAAGGCAAAAGGTAGCTTTTCATGCCATTGCCTTGACCCTTCTACCATTTTCCGAAGTATTTTCTTGATGTTGTTGTTAGCTGCTTCGACTGCCCCATTTGCCTTAGGACGATATGGGGTGGAATTGCGGTGCGTGATCTTAAACTGCTGGCAAGTCTCGGCCATCAAATGACTGTTGAGATTGGCACCATTGTCTGTGATGATTACCTTTGGGATCCCAAACCGGCATACAATATTCGAATGCACAAAATCGACCACTGCCTTCTTGGTCACAGATTTGAAGGTTTGTGCCTCCACATATTTAGTGAAATATCAATAGCTACCAGAATGAACCTATGCCCATTTGATGCTGCTGGCTCGATCGGGAAGGCAAAAGAACTGAACTCAAACTAAGAAAAATATCTGAACTAAACCAAATCTAATTAATGTAGGTCCTAAGACTAATTTTATTATTAACTAGTAGAAATAATAAACTAACAGTTAAAAGCAAACAAATAAAATAATAAACGGAAACAACTAAATCATGTAAAACAATAAAATCACACAAACAAAAGCAAATGACAGAAACAAAATTAAACCATGTGATTACAATCTAAAACAAAAATCAGAACCCTATATCTATTAATTCAAATCAGGCACAAAAACAAAATAAAATAACAGAAGAGAATACTGAATGAAAGTAACAAAACAAAACAAAAAATAAAATCACAAAAGAATTACCGCAAAGATGTATGAGAAGAAATACCTAAAGAAAGCTCGACTTGAACTCGAACTATGACCAACTTCTGGGAAATATTTGGACTACAACCATCCTTAATCATGTGTTTTCATGAGAAAACACATGATTAAGGACAATTGTAGCCCATAAATCAGTAACCCCCAATCCTTGAGAAACTAGGGTTCTGGTCCGGTTTTGATCTAAAATCCGAGGGTTTTGGGTAAGATTTGAAGGTTATTGGTTGTAGATTTAGAAAGAGGAGGGTGGGGAGGCCATAGGGTGTGATTTTGGTTGGGTTTGGAGGCAGCGCCGCCGTACACGGTGGTGGCGGCGCTAGGGTTTGAATTATTTGAGACGTTTTGGTGATGTTTGAAAGAAACCAATAGCAGACATGGAACGGGGAGGTGAAGAAGAGGACATGGTGTAAATTTCAGGGCCATTGGACAACCGCCGCCGGCGGAGGCGATTTTCGGCCAGCGGCGTGCGGTGGTAAGCGACGGAGGGTTCTCTGAAGTGTGAGAGATGAGAGGCAGGGGGGGTCTGAGGGGGGGGGGGGTATCGTTAGGACAATTATATAGTTATGGATGTAGGCTTCTCGACGGTTAGATCTTGTAACCTCGACGGTCCAGATTTAACAGGCCGAAACGGCGTCGTTTTGGGACAGGGCAGGCCGGGTTAGGGAATGGGTATGGACCAGGCGGGTTTCAGGGGTTTATTTTGGGCTCAAGACTTGGGCCTGGTGGAGGAATGGTCCAACTGTTCTCTTCTCTTCATTTGCCTTCTTTTCTTTTTATTTCTTTTCTAATTTCTTTTTAAATTACAACTAAAAATAAATCTAAATTAATTCCTAAACCTTGATTAACCCTAAAACTAATTAAACCCATATGATAATTAACACAAAATAAATTCAAAAGAAACACTACTCAAAATCAAAGTCAAAATTAAAAGTGCGAATTGAACTATTTTTGTGATTTTTTTTTATAAAATAACGTGGTTACTAATTAATGTAAAATGCCAAAATTAGCTCCTAAATGCACATGCAACACCCCTTTTTAGTATTTTTCATTAATCAAAATGCACAGACAAAAATGCAAACAATTAACAGAAAATGCCACAAAAATCCACAAAATTGCAAAATAATGAAAGAAATCATTTTGTTTGAATTTTTGGGAATAATTCATATAGGGCAAAAATCACGTGCTCACATCAGTTATCAGTTATTAGTTATCATTTTAGTTATTAGTTATCAGCTATCGTTTAAGTTTCTGTTTCAACAGTTATCATATCAGTACCAATTATCAATTCTCAGTTATCAGCTTAGTTTCAGTTTCAGCATTTACAATTTTTTCTTTCAGTTGCTTTACATACGAGTGCAATTCAAATGTACCGACGTCCCTTTTTCCCGGGGACTGCATCTCACGATGCAGGTAATGATTTACAGGTTGACGATTCAGAGCACTAGGATTCTCTTATTAGCTATTTGGTGATCCCCATTTCTTTCGGGGCATTATCATTACCTTACAGTCTTCAGTATTTTCAGACAGTCAGTGTTTTCAGTATTTTATTAGAGGCTTCATAGACTAGAGTAACATCTAGACAGAGTCGCATGCTTTTCATATTAAGCTATGTTGGCTACAAATATATTCCAGAATTGTATTAATATTTCCGCACTTTGATTTGAATCATTTTTAGACTTTCAGTATATCAGCATGTGTTAGTTTATCTTCCGCATTCAATATGTTATGATATCACATGTTGATTCAGCCACCCAGTGGCTTCGCTCGATCATATGTAGTCAGGCACCGAGTGTCGTGTTACGTCCAGGCCCAGGTTCAGGACATGACAAAGCTTGGTATTAGAGCACTAGATTCAAGAGTATTAGGGAGTCTATGAAGCCGTGTCCAGTGGAGTTTCCTTTATATGTGTGTGCCGGCCACTCATATTAACGGTTAACTACCAAGACATCCCGGATTGTCTCATTTCTTACTACTCTAGATCGTGCCACGAAGCTTAGAGCAATAGTTAACCTTCTCTTCCTATCGAATTCCAAACGGATGCCCAAGCGACGCGCAGGAGAAACCTAAGGTCCTAGAGAGGATAATTGCCCATTGGGGTATAATTATGGAGTACAGGTTGGTAAATATGAGACTTGAGAAGATGTTAAAATTGGATGTAATGGATAGTAGTACAGATTAGAGCATAACCTTATCAGAAAGTACAATAGAAATTATCACGTCTTATGGTTATCAGTTTACCTCAGTTACCAGTTATACAATCTTTCAATTAGCAAGTTGTGGTTATTCAGCACTCCAGTATTCAGTTATATGTTTACCAAATATCTAATTTTCAGTGTATCAAAATCCTGGTGACTGGTGAGTATACGATAATGCCTATGGGTGCTAAAAGAAAATGTAAGTAATAGTGATCATAGCGAAATCTTTGCATATTTTAGGTCCGGATTCAGACCAAGACTCATCGGAGGGCGCGGGAAGTGATTTATCAGATGATGGTATACTTTAAAAGATAAGTTTGTGCATGTAGTGTATTCGTATGTGTTTTACCTCCTAGAAAAACTTCATTTAATTTTTGGAAATGGAGCCACAAGTTGGATGATGATAGTACAGATGTAGTTTGGACAGAAAATAGCCTAAGGGTAATCTACCTAGGAGTCAAAAACGATTGTTATTATTAGAGATGTATTTTTCATAGAACTCATGTAAATGACTAGAAGATATGATGTATGCAATGAGAACCAAGAGCAGCCAATAGTGAATTTCAGGGAAAGATTTTAAGTTGTTCATATTTATTCAAATCAGAACTAGAAGTACCACGTTAGTAAGTTACTATAAGAAGCAGCTATTGATGTAAGATAAAAGATATGGCAGTTCCCCCTTAGGTTATGTGACTAAATGATTACCCGGGATGTTTATAGTATGATATGATTTAGTGTTGTATAGAAAGTTTGGGGTTAGATATTCCAATTTCATTTAAGGAAGATGAATTCCCTAAGTGTGATCCATGCACATAGTTTAGAAAAAAAAAAGGGATAGTATGCGACCGTAGAACAGGGCCGGATGGTGAGGGAAGTTAGAATAACCTTATGCTTCACTTTAGTTATTCAAAGCAGAGCAAGAAAACATGATGGTAGCAGGTGGTTAGTAAAAGAATAGTAAGTAAGTTTTGAGTTGATACAGTGAATTAGCACTTTCAGCAGAGCTAGTAGAGGTACAATTTGATTCACTTAGCCAGGTTAACTCTAGTGAGTGGATGACAGTTTGAAATACCGAACGTGTGTTAGAACCCAAAGAGTTTAAGTTAAACTCGAAGTACAGTGGCAGTGGAAAAAAATTTAGCTAGCAGTGAGAGCACAAACTATAGAAGAATAGCCTTTAGGAATTATCGTAATGTGGTTTCTCCAGGATTGACAGTGTGAGCAGAGTTAAATTATTAAGATTGTATATGATAGTTGTGAATACATTAGCTTTCCGTTAAGTGAATAATTTAGTTTTTCCTAGTAAGAAAGATTTCTCAGAAGTAAGTTGGAAGATGAGTCGTCATTGACGTAGAGTGCAAAGAATTGCAGAAAATAAGGAAAGTTATTTGGATCCCAACAAAAAGAGAAGGATCCACAAGTATAAGACCTTTGGTCTAAGGGGTGATGTGAAAATTTTCAGTAAGTCCAGTTAGAGATTTGAAACCCGAATAGTTAGCATGGGATATGAAAAAGAAAATCAGTTCGGTAATGAGGGAAAATTGTATAATTACCACACGGATTATGTCTAGCATGTGTAAGAAAAACAAAGTGAGTAGAATGATCACCGAGTTTAGTTATTGATGATAAAGTGATCACAGAAAGCTATAAAATCATGCCCAGTTATGTATCACGAGGGTAGTGCCATTGCACGAGACTCTAGTCTTCGGAGTACTGGTTAAAGACTTAGCTCACAACAATTCTATAAGTGTTTTCAGGAAGTGCTTAAGAAGATAATCAAGTGTAGGAAGTATAACTCATGATTGAGGTAGATAAGAGAACTCTGGTGAAAGAAGTTCACCAGCCAAGATAGGAGTTCGACTTCGGACTCCGAAGATGACGGAGTTGTTGTCTAGAACAGGACTTGTTCCCCCTTAGTAGCCGAAGAGAAGGAGAAACAATTTGATGATCCCTACGTGTTGCAGTTGAAAGAGGAGATTCACATGTATAAGACGGTGGCTTTTGAATAAGGGGGATATGTTGGTACTTTGAGGTACCAAGACAGATTGTGTGTTCCAGACATAGATGGACTTAAAGAGGGAAGATCATGTTAGAAGCCCATAATTCCATGTATTCTTTCCATCCAGGTTCCCCAAATATGCATCATGACCAAGGAGATTTATTGGTCGAACGACATGAAAAAGAAACTCACAGACTTTGCGGCCAATTGTCAGAATTGTTAGCAAGTGAAAGTCGAGCAGCAGAAAGCCCAGTGTTTTATCACAGAATACACATATTTTGAGTGGAAATGGTAAATATGAAATTTATAACGGGATTATCTTGCTCATTTTAAAAGCATGATTTGATTGGATGACTTACCAAGTCAGCACATTTCTTGCCAGTAAAGACTACAGATTTAGTGGAAGATTATACCAAGTTGTACGTTCAGAAATCGTCTGATTGCATGGGACTCCGTTTTCCGTCATTTGGGACTGTGGTGCTCAGTTTAAAATGAACATTTAGAAGTCCTTTCAGAAAGGATTAGGCACAAGTTTTTCATCCTCAGAAAGATGGCCAGGCAGAGCGCTTTATTCAAACAGTTGAGGATATGTCCTTGATGTTAAAAGTAATTGGGATGATCACATACCTCTCATTGACCTTGCTAATAATAACCTACCACTCTAGTATTAAGATGGCACCGTACGAAGCTCTGTATGGGCGAAGGTGTAGATCACCAATTGGTTGGTTCGAAGTTGGAGAAGTGGAGTTGTTAGGACCCGATTTGGTCTATCAGACTATAGAGAAAGTTAAGTTGATACAAAAGCGTTTGAAGAAAACTCAGAGCCGCCAAAAGTCCTATTCGAGCGTGTGACATAGAGACCTAGAGTTTCAAGTTGATGATTGTGTGTTTGTGAAAGGTTCGCTTATGAAAAGCGTTATGAGATTTGGGAAGAAGGGGAAGCATAGTCCCTGCTATATTGGGCCATATAGATTCTTGCGAAGGATCGGTCAATTAGCTTATGAGTTGGAGTTGCCACCATAATTAGTGGTGGCACAACCAGTATTTCACGTGTCATGTTATAACATTCAAGTTTCCAGTACTCAGATACTTATGTCAGTTCAATACTCAGATACTCATGTTAGTTCAATACTGAGATACTCATGTCAGTACAATACTCAGCTACTCATATTAGTCTAATACTTAGACATTCATGCCAGCTTAGTACTCAGATTACTCAAATATTCATGCCAGTTCAATATTCATATACCTATGTTAGTTCAGTATTCACGCATCCATTGCAGACCAATATTTAGTCAATGCAGTAGTCATTCAGTTCAGTATCTCAACAGTTCAATAATCATGTATTCATTTAATTTAGTATGCAAGTGTTAATGAAAATTCATGTTTCCACCAGACCCGTTTAAGGTCCGGAGTTAGGAGAAGTTACAGTCAGGACAATCATTCGAGGACGAATGATCCCAAGGGGAGATAATGTAACACCCCGTACATTCGGAGTAGGTGTGGATATGTTAAATGAGTATTAATTTGATATTTTAGACATATGAAGTCCTAGAGGGATGATTATTGCTAAAAATAGTTGTTTCGAAATCAAGATGGAAAGTGAGGTGCATAAGATTCGAAAAAATCAACTATGTTTGCCGAAGGTCCGTCTTCCATCAGGGTTTAGTGAATATGTGTAAGAAAATTGGGAAAACTCAAAGCACAAAAGTTGTAGGCCATTGAAATAACTTTCCAACGATATATTGTGGAGCCGTGCAAAAGGTTATGCCCGTTTTACAGAACAGTGCACAACCACCGCTCCCGGACCGCGACCACGGTCGTGAGGCAGTGTTCCTGCTATTTACCATGGTCGGGACGCGGTCAGGCCTACAGGGGCGCGGTGGAGGACTTGGGGAGTCATTTTTTAAGCCCTATTTTGTCCCCCACAGCCCCAAAACATAAAAACTTGATCTAGAAAGGAAAGCTCTTAAAAACCTAACTCCTTAAGGGTCCCTCCACCACCCAAGGTAAGTTTTAATGGTGATTCTAAGTTAATTTCAATTTCCCAACATCTTATTAACATGGGTAAACCCTCCATATCATTAGATATTCGATTGGGACATCTTGTCGAGAGAAGAAACCCTAGAACTCGAATTCAAGAGGATTGAACTTCAAAAAGGTAATGTCTTCACCCTCTAATTGATTCTAACATTGGTTTAGTAATTATAGTCCCTAATTCATGAGATATCAATTAATGGATTTGATAGAAAAGCATGAACGATTATGGGTTTGGTGTGTTGATTGTTGATTATTGGTTAACGGTGTTGTTTACCTTATGGGTGATAAAGAATAATTTTGATTATAACAATTTGAGACTTTAAAATTTATCTAGGAACAAGAGAATGGGTTATTGGGTGTAGAGACACCATTAATAAGGACTATGAAGCTTTATTTTCACCAAGTGTTTGATAAGATGCTTAAGTGACCAAAACATGAGCATCATAGCTAATATGGAATCCCTTTGACTTGTATTGCTATAGATTAAAGTTGAAAGGGTTGACAAACGTTGTATTACGCTCAAGAGCAGGAAGTTAAGGTATGTGAGGCTAACTCTCTATGTTTGGGAATTTTAATGATTCTCCCTACACTACATTTCTTTTACGACGTTACCAATTGCCTCATAAATATAGTTAAGCCTAGTTCCTTGAATAGTTGCAGAACTTCTATTCTCTAGCTTCGTAACTCGTTCATGACTTTCATTTTGAACGTTGTGAAATCAGTGCGTAATCAATATAGACTTGGGTTTGATGCCCATGAGTCTTAGTCTAGATTACTCAACATGTCATAAATAGCTGAAGTTTCAATTTTCATAATCAGTTCATGAATACATGTCTTAGTCTAAGCATTCAAGTATCATGTAACTCAGTACGGTTCAGTATTTCAGCATCATGTATTTCAGTATGATTCTCAGTTCCTGAATGTTGAACACCTGTATTTGGGCCTGAGGCCGTAGTTTATATGCTTTATGTATACTTGGGCCTGAGGCTGTAGTTTATGCTTTATGCATTTTTAGGCATGAGGTCGTAGTTATGTATATGTATACTTGGGCCTGAGGCCGTAGCTTGTGCACATATATATTGGGCCCGAGGCCATAGCTTATTCAGATAAACAGGTTGTTCATCATTCAGAAGAGGGAGTATTCATATCCTTACTTCCTTTGTTCAGTTCAGTTATCAGTTATCATTTCAGTTATCAGTCATCAGTTCAGTTATTAGTAATCAATTATCATTTTAGTTATCAATTATCATTTCAGTTATCAGTTATCAGTTATCATTTTAATTATCAGTTATCAGCTATCGTTTCAGTTTCTATTTCAATAGTTATCATTTCAGTACCAATTATTAGTTCTCAATTATCAGCTTAGTTTCAATTTCAGCATTTATAATTCTTTCTTTCAGTTGCTTTACATACCAGTGCAATTCAAATGTACTGACGTACCTTTTTCCCGGGGCATGCATCTCACGATGCAGGTAATGATTTACAGGTTCACGATTCGGAGCACTAGGATTCTCGTACCAGCTATTTGGTGATCCCCAGTTCTTTCGGGGCATTATCATTACCTTACAGTCTTCAGTATTTTCAGACAATCAGTGTTTTCAGTATTTCATTAGAGGCTTCATAGACTAGAGTAACAACTAGACAGAGTTGCAGGTTTTTCATATTAAGCTATGTTGGCTACAAATATATTCCAGAATTGTATTAGTATTTCCGCTTTTTGATTTATATAATTTAGACTTTCAATATATCAACATGTGTTAGTTTATCTTCCGCATTCATTATGTTATGATATCACATGTTGATTCAACCAGCCAGTAGATTCGCTCGGTCACATGTAGTCAGGCACCGAGTGCCGTGTTACGTCCAGGCCCAGGTTCGGGGCGTGACACCCGTCACCTAGCATGTGCATCACCTGAGCTCCTATCAAATAACACGTATTTTAGGGATTCATACCCTCAGAACCAAATTTAGAAGTGTTACTTACCTCAAACCGTGCAAATCTCTACTCCAACAAGCCCTTGCCTCACGAATCGGCCTCCGAACAACTCGAATCTAGCCACAAACAACTGAATACAATCAATACAAGTTATAGGAATCAATCTCATATGATAAAGCTAAGTTCTTTAACAAATGTCAACCTCAGGCCCACGTCTTAAAATCCAACAAAATTTATAAAATCCGAATACCCATTCAATAATGAGTCTAACTATACCAAATCACCTAATTCCGACCTCAAATCACACTGAAATCCTCAAATCTTACTCTCCAATACATAGGTCAAAAATCCCCAAATTTCACCTCAAAAAGACCAAATATATGGGGAAAATTCAATGGGTATTCAATATTAATAGATACAAATGACCAAAAGTTGCTTACCTCTTAAAATCTAGTGAAAACCCCTTCAAAAATTGCCTCAATCCGAGTTCTCGAAGTCCAAAAACGAAGAAAACACTCTAACCCTCGTCTTTATATAATCTACGAGGCTTTTCGCACATGGGAGCCCAATATCCGCTTCTACGAAACTGTATTTGCAGTTAAAGTTCCGCACCTGCTAAACTCACTTAAGTCCCCGACCAATCGCACCTGCGGTCCCCTTCTCGCATCTACGGGACCTTTTCTGCGGCTTATCCCCTGCTTTTGCGCTTCCGCGCCTACGAAGTCCTTCCACTTATGCGGGTCCCCTTTTCCGCTCTGCGGGCCTTCTTGCACAGAAGCGCATCCGCTGCTGCAGACTTCCTCCTGCGCCTATGCACCCAGGCTTCCTCTCCAAATCCTGCATCTCCGCCTTATTGGCCGCTTTTGCGACTCCGCACCTGCGGCCAAAACCTCGTAGATGCAGTCACACCAGATCTGCTGCCACCAAAATTTGCCTAACTCCAACTTTTGATCCGATTTCAATCTGAATCACTTGCAAGGCCCCCGAGACCCCATCCAAACATACCAACAAGTCCTAAAACATCATACAAACTTATTCAAGGCCTAAAATACACCAAACAACATCAAAAACACGAATCACACCCCGATTCAAGCCCAATGAAACTAATGGATTTCCGACTTCTACAGTAGATGCCGAAACCTATCAAATCAACTCCAATTGACCTCAAATTTTGCACACAAGTCATAAAGGAAACAACAAACCTATTTCAACTTTCAAAACTAAAATCTGATCCCGATAACAACAAAGTCAACTCTCGGTCAAACTTCTCAACTCTCCAAACTTTAGCTTTTCCATCTTTCGCCAATTCAAGCCAAAATCATCTACGGACCTCTAAATCAATATCCGGACATACTCATGAGTCCAAAATCATCATATGGAGCTACCGGAACTATCAAAACCAATATCCAAACACACTCTTGATTCCAAAATCATCATATGGAGCTATCGGAACCATCAAAACCCCATTCCGGAGTCATGTACACATAAGTCAACATTAGGTCAACTCTTTCAACTTAGGCTTTTAACCTTGGGACTAAGTGTCCCAATTCATTCCGAAACACCCCCGAAACCAAACCAACCACCCCGGCAAGTCATATAACAACAAATGAACATAAAATAAGCAATAAATAGGGGAAGGGGGCTACGATACTCAAAATGATCGGTTGGGTCGTTACATTCTCCCCTCTTAAACAAATGTTCGTCCTCGAAAGGGTCTAGAATCACACATGGGGTCTCAAATAGGTGTGGATAGCTGCTCCACATGTCCCCCTCGGTCTCCCAAGTATCCTCCTTGACTGGCTGACCTCTCCACTGCACCTTCACTGAAACTATATTCTTTGACCTCAACTTTGAAACCTGCCAATCCAAAATGGCCACCGGTTCCACATCATAAGTCAAATCCCCATCTTGAACTATACTGAAGTCCAAAACATGAGACAGATTACTAAAATACGTCCGGAGCATGGAAACATGAACCACTGAATGAACATTCGTATGTAGATACAAGTACATCTGGACCCGGTGGTTGCTAGACTCGGAGCAGTATTTGTTAGGAGACATTTGAGGTAGCTGCTATGACGCTTGCAGACCTCGGCTCTCCTTCTTTTCAGTTTTTATTTTGTAATGTTCTATCCTTCAAACATTTGTATTAGAGATTTAGACTGTGTTGTCACTTAGTAGCTCGTGTACTTAGTGACAACTGGATCTTTGGGAAGTTTGTATTTGAGTCACAGTTATTCCTTTCGGTTATTTATGAGATTTCTATAAATTCAATATACTATGCTTATTTTGTGATTGTCGGCTTGCCTAGTACCGTGATAGGCTCCATCACGACATGTTGAGATTTGGGTCGTGACAGGTAAAAACCAAGAGGAGACGATCTTCCTCCTCTGAGGATCTGTAGGGGCGAATAGTTATGCCCCAAATTCCTATGTTCTGGGGACTGGGGATGGGGGACATCCTCTTCTCGGGTGTATGCGGCCAA
The DNA here is from genome assembly GCF_001879085.1 of Nicotiana attenuata. NCBI lineage: Eukaryota > Viridiplantae > Streptophyta > Magnoliopsida > Solanales > Solanaceae > Nicotiana > Nicotiana attenuata. Next base: position 652,799 of record NW_017670464.1, on the reverse strand, counting down.
TGGGGATGATGTAGCAGTTGCTGGTGGTAAAGGCATGGCTGGTGAAGAAGGAGATGAAGGTGATGGCATTGTGGGGTGTGAAGCAGTTTTGCAAAATTAGTGCTAGTTATTGGTTGCTCATCAACTGAAGACGGAAGAGACTCGGTACCCAGCCTCACAGTACCGGGAGCAGCAACTAGGCCTCGAAAACAAGAATTGGCATCCTCCTCTATATTGCACTTTCCCAGAGCGCTTGGACATAGTTCTCTGTTGGTGTTATTAGCTCTTCAAATTGAGTACTCTGTTGAGTTGATGAAGGTCGTTGTAAACTCTGTAGGGAAGCCCTTTCATCACTGGCTCCCCATCATCATCATCAATCACCACAGTGGCTACGGCTGGCTCGGGCGTGGAGTTCATTACCCTTTTATTTTTACCCTCGGTCGTAGATGAACGTCACCTTTTTTGTTGCTTGTTCTCCGGTCGGGGACTCTGAGAGGAAGCACCTGCACCGGAAGCAGGTCCGATAGCGCCCGTTCGGGTGAAAGCCTCATGCAAATGCCTCACCGCCTCTGTGGGATCAACCAAAATGTCCTCCTCGTGGACAGTAATAGAGTCCTGCGGAAGACCTGAATTCAACGAAAAGGGAAGTTAGCTTATTTTCTTATACATGAGGTAAACTTATTATTAGTTAGAGAATCAACTTGCCATGATTTTTGGCCTTCCACCCATATTTGAGGGCCAATTCTTTCCACTAGCAGGTCTCAGGCGTGGTAATATCCAAAATCTTCTGGACCGACTAGTCCAAGCCTTCAACCCTTGGTGGTATCCATCGAGTTGCTGAAATAATGAAAAAAGAAGGATCAGACACAACTTGAAACAACCTTTAATCAGGGAAAAGACATAAGTTGAACTTACATGTACAGTCTGTGACTCGGGGAAAGATGGAATTGTGGCCGGGATTATGTCCCTGGTGGCAACTACAGTGAACCGCTCTATCCATCCACGGTCGTTGTCATCATCCATGCTAGTGAGCAAAGCATGGTGACCACGTTTGTTGAAGTTTGTTACTCCCCCACGAAAGATCTTGGGAGAGTAAAGATTCATCATGCGGGCCAATGAGAGGTCTTCCCCCGTCTCCTGGCATACCCGCCATAGACAGGCTACCGTCCGCCACACAGAGGGGCTTACCTATACCAAGCAGACTTGGTACCGATAGCAAAACTCCAAGATTACGGGGTCAAGTCCCCCGCTCAATGAGAATGGGCCCAAAGTGAAGGGATACGTGTAAACGTATGTAAAACCCTTCTTAGGGAAGGTTACTCGCTCCGCTAGATCGGGAGCGATGATGTTCAAATCATGGCAACCACAGTCCTCCTTCACAACAGGGATGCTAGAAGGACAGATGGAAGAAGGGTACACACCAACAGCCCATGTGCAGGAGTTAGCGGAAGAAAACTTCTCTCCAAAATCCTTGGCTGTACTGAGCCGTCGGGGAATAACTGTGCTCACCGTAGTAGGGGCAGCATCATCGGTGCTTTCTTTGTTTTTTGAAGAGTTTGAGTTCTTGGAGGAGTAGGCCATGGTTGGCAAAATGAAGTAAGAGTTCTTTGAAGAAGAGGGTTAAAGAAGAGTGAAAGCAAGAGAGAGTTGAGTAAGAAAAGTTGAGAGAGTTCAAAAAATTGTGAAGTGTAAAATAAGAAGAATGAGGCATATAAGTAAAGGAATAGGAGGCTAAAATTGTGGCCATGATTACCTGGAGAACCGGTGAAAGTATTGCTAAATCTTGGAGTGACGCGTGTTCGGGGCATTAAATGCGGAGAGAAGTGCGTCTAATCAAGCGTCAAAAACTTTTTAGAGGAGATCAGAAAATATTCTGCCAAGAAAGATATCTTCACCAACTTCCCGAAGACACAAAGATGTGCCATCGAAAAGCAGGGGGACTATCTGTATAAGGTAAAAAAAAGTTCATATTAAATACTCGTATAATAGAGCGACGCATGGAATCAGAGACAAATGGAAAGTGAGACACGTGGAAACCAAGACCGGTGGCAGCAGCTTCAGTTGGCATCGGGAAGCCCTCGGAGGGAATATTGCTAATGAAGACAAATGAATGCCTTCCACCCGATAGTATTTCATTAAGAATATTCTGCAGTATTAAATACACAGTTCGTTATAGAGAATTTTGGCATTCATAGCCTGCCGTTACACATTTTTCAACGGCCCTCACAATTGTCATTTAAGAGGGGCTTGATCCTGGGACTTTGTTCCCTATGTGCAACTATAAATAGTAATTTCAACAGCCATTGTAAGGACACGAATTTTGTGAGAAACTTATGCTACACATTATTTTTTTAGCAATCCACTAGGCAGTGTCTAGGGCTAGTTTTTATTTATAAGTAAGAAAAAACAAGGTCTGATGTTGCCTTACAAAGCGTAAGACTGTATGAAATGCTAACTACAATAGCCCTATTATCAAATTTGAGTATGTACTACTCAAATCTGATAGTACACAATGATAAGCTATAATCTATGAATGCAATACAAACTAGCCTACGAAATTTGAAAATGCTAATTATTGACACTGAATCCTTGCACTGCCCAGCTTTACGTGTATCATCCATGATCAAAGTGCACCCAACTTCTGCCTTCCTTGCCAATCTAACTTCAAGTTGCAAAATGTTGTTGTTCTCCCGTTGTTCTAGCCTCCAGTTATGCGTGTTGTATTTTTGATCAAGTTTGTTCCAATGCTTCAGTTGGTGTTCATTGTGACGACCCGGCCCGTCGTCACGTGAGTTACCGCCCCGTTTTCCCCATTTTCTGCTTCCTCATGTTTTATTATAAGAGTCTTGAGTGAACGAGTCGATTTGGATTGGTTTTGGATGGAAATGAGACACATAGTCTCTTTAAGGAAGGTTTGTATTGGAAAAGACAACCGGATGTTGACTTGTGAGTTAGAGGGCTCGGATGTGATTTTCGGTGATTTCGTTAGCTTTGGAGGATGATTTTTGACTTAGGAGTGTGATCGGAATTTGTTTTGGAGGCCCGATGAAGAATTAGGCTTGAATTGGCGAAGTTAGTATTTTGGCGAATTCCGGTTGATGGGTGAGATTTTGATCCGAGGGTCGGAATGGAATTCCGAGAGTTACTGTAGCTTCGTTAGGCGATTTTGGACGTGTGTGCAAAATTTCAGATCATTCGGAGGTGTTTTGGTTGGGTTTTTTATCGAATGCGAGTTTCGGAAGATTTGGATGAACTTAGGCTTGAATTTGATGTAATTTGATGGTTTAGGTGTTATTTGTGGTGTTTTGATGATTCGAGCAAGTTTGAATAAGGTGTTGGATCATGTTTGTGTTTTTGGTTGAGGACCCGGGGGCCTCGGGGTGATTTCGAATGGCCATCGGGATGACTTTGGACTTGGTGAAATTGCTGGTTTTGCTGGTATCTGGTGTTCCCGCATCTGCGGAATAAGGGCCGCATATGCGGTTCCGCAGATGCGGGTGATTGGTCGCAGGTGCGGTCCATGGCTCGATTTGAAGTTTTCGCAGAAGCGGAAGGGTAGCCGCATCTGCGAGGCGGAAGATGCGGTATTCGTGTCGCAGAAGCGGAGGAGGTGTATTTGGAAATTTCCGCAGAAGCGGACCGTATTTCGCAAGAGCGGGGTCCGCATATGCGGTGGGGGACCGCAAAAGTGGTCGTGTTCTTTAAGTGAGGATCTGCAAAAGCGGAAAAATAACCGCAGAAGCGGTAGTCGAGATGCGGTGGGGGACCGCAGATGCGAAAATCCCTGTTATCAGAAGGGTTTTTAAGCTTATTTTGTTCCGCGAGTTTTAGTCCATTTCCACCATTTTTAAGCAAGCTTGAGAGCTCTTGGACGGAATTGAAGGGGGATTTCGACAAGGTGTGATTGGAGGTAAGTTTCTTCGCCTAAATACATGAAATTATGGTAGAATTAACATGGAAATTGGTTGAGATTCAACAAAAGAGGGTAAAGCTAGGGCTTGGGAATTTGGTGTTTTAAAATGGAATTTGAGGGGTCAAATGGACTCCGATTTTAGTAAATTTGATATGCATAGACTCGTGGCGAGATGAGGAGTCCGGTGATGTGAATTTTCTAATTTTTCGAGAAGTGGGCCCGGGGCTCAGGTTTTGCCAACTTTGTGAATTTCGATATTTTTCGAGTCTTTTCGATTGGGTTGTGTTCCCTTAGCCCATTGTAACGCATTCCTTGTGGTTTTGATCAGATTCTATGCACGAGGAGGTTGATTCGCGAGGCAAGATCATAGCGAGCTAGGATTTTGGCCGGCTTGAGGTGAGTAATGATAGCAAATGATATCCTGAGGGTTTGAAACCCCAGATTTGCACAACGTAGTGCTATATTGAGGTGAAACACGCGCTTAATGGCGAGCACGGGGTTGTTACTACTGGGGATTGCGACTTTGTCCGTCCCGCTTGATATTTTACCGCGTATTTGACTGAGCTATTTTGTTTATTAGTATGATTTGGGCTTATTGCCATGTTTTGGGCTTAACGCCGATTATTTGAATCCTTCGGGGATTGTTTTCACTATTTCCTCACTACTTGATACGTTATTTGAACTCAGTCCTAATGATTATACTGTTTTGCAAACTCAGCCACTTTAATTGAAACTTCTGAGATTTTAAAGGATATTCTACTGTTGTTTGGGCTGAGACCTATTATGTTATTGATGCTCGAGGGGTTATGATGTGCTGGACTGAGTGAGGATTTCAGGCCTTGAGCGTGATGTAAGGAGGCTTTCAGGCCTCGAGTGTTGTGAGGAGGCTTTCAGGCCTCGAGTGTATTATGAGGAGGCTTTCAGGCCTCGAGTGATGGTGAGGAGGCTTTCAGGCCTCGAGTGTGATGTGAGAAGGCTTTCAAGCCTTGTGATGATATAGCGCTTGGGCCGTAAGGGGCCCCTCCGGAGTCTGCACACCCACAGTGAGCGCGGGTACCCATGTGATATGAGAGTGAGCCCGAGGGGCTGATATTATGCTGAGCGATTGATACTGGGCCCGAGGGGCAGATTCCTACTCACTATTTACTTGTTGTTTTACCTGATTTACCTGATTTTAAAAGGAGATTTCATTCAACCCTTTACTGTTCCACTGTTTTACTATTTTTACTGCCTGATATAGAATTTCTTTGTGCAGTTATGTGTTTTCATGCCTTCGGTTATCATTTATTATTATTACTCACTGGGTCGGAGTACTCATATTACTCCCTGCACTATGTGTGCAGATTCAGGCATAGCAGAGTCCGCACCTGAGCGCTGATTCCTTCCAGACCAGGCAGCGATTTGGAGATACGAGGTAGCTGTTGACGTCCGCAGCCCCTTGTCTCCCCTATCTTATATCATTTATGTTTTCTTCAGACTACTATATCGGATATTACTCTTTGTAGACTGATAGTAAACTCTGTAGTAGCTCATGACTTGTGACACCCCGGTTTGGGCTGTGTCGGGATGGTTTCCCTTGTTATTATCGTTGTTCCGCATTATTGGCTATATTAAGCATGTGTTAGAATTGTTAATGTTAATTAATTGCTTTAAAAGAGGTGTTTGCGTTGTTCTGGCTGGCCTTGTCTTCACGAGAGGCGCCATCACGACCGGGTTTGGGAATTGGGTCGTGACAAGTTGGTATCAGAGCCTAGGTTACTAGGTCTCACGAGTCATGAGCTGGTTTAGTAGAGTCTCGCGGATCGGTACGGAGACGTCTGTACTTATCCTCGAGAGGCTGCAGAACCTTTAGGAAAATTCCACATTCTTGAAATTCTTGTCGTGCGAACTTGTTGATCCGAGTACTAAACTTCTCTTTATTCTATTCTCTCACAGATGGTGAGGACACGAGCTACCGGACGAGGTGGACGACCACCAGTACCACCCACTGAGACCACCAGAGGCCGTGGACGCGGTCGTGGTCGTGGCAGAGGCAGAGCAGCAGGGGCAGCGCCTGTTGATCCACCAGTTGCCCCAGCTCAGGATCAGGCTCCAGCAGCACCAGTTCAGGCACCAGCTGTGCCCATCGTGATTCCTGGCCTTCAGGAGACTTTGGCTCAGATTTTGACAGTTTGCACTGGCCTGGCTCAGGTCGTTTCAGCCACCACAGCAGCAGCTACTTCGCAGGCTGGGGGAGGCAATCAGACCCCCGCTGCTCGCACACCTGAGCAGGTAGTGCAGGGATTACAGACTCCAGAGGCACCTCCAGCTCAGCCAGTTGCACCCGCGCAGGAGTTCAGGGTTCCAGCTATGCCCGAGGATGAGCAGCGTCGCCTTGAGAGGTTTGGTAGACTCCAGCCTCCGACATTCAGTGGTGCTGAGGGCGAGGATGCCCAGGGTTTTCTTGACAGATGTCAGCGGATGCTCCGTACAGCAGGGATTCTCGAGTCTAGTGGTGTGGCTTTTACCACCTTTCAGTTTACTGGGGCTGCCTTCACTTGGTGGGAGGCGTATGAGAGGCGTAGGCCGACCGGTGCAGCACCTTTGACTTGGCAGGAGTTCTCCACTCTCTTCTTGGAGAAGTATGTACCGCAGTCTCGCAGGGAGGAGCTGCGCAGACAGTTTGAGGGGCTACGGCAGGGAGATATGACAGTGTCCCAGTATGAGATGAGATTTTCAGAGTTGGCTCGGCATGCAGTTTGGCTGGTTCCGACAGATCGTGAGCGTATCCGGAGGTTTGTTGATGGTCTCACCTACCCTCTTCGTGTTCTTATGACTAGGGAGCGAGTGCTGGGTGCCACATTCGAGGAGGTGGTTGATATAGCCCGAGAGATTGAGGCGGTTCGCCATCAGGATCGAGATGAGAGGGAGGCCAAGAGGCCTCGAGGTTCTGGTAGTTACAGTGGCGCTCCTTCGAGGGGCCAGTTCCAGCAGGGTTGGGGTCGTTCTTTCAGGCCCGCTCAGTCAGCTCGACCCGAGTACCGAGGAGGATCTTCAGGTCGTGGTTATCAGGGTTCTCAGCAGAGTCAGCCATCTCTCAGCGCTCTTCCAGCACAGAGTTCGTCTCGTGCTCCATCTGCTCAGGGTTCTTCCAGGCCGAGTGCATCAGCTAGTCACTCCGGCGCGAGGGGTTCCCTTCAGTCCCAGTTCCCAGCACCCGGGAGTTGCTATGAGTGTGGAGAGTTCGGGCATATGCGGAGGGAGTGTCCTCGTCGTGCTGCTAGCTCATCTCAGCAGAGGGGTCAGCCCTCATCTTCTGGTCCAGTTTCTTCAGCACCCGCCCCGCCAGCTAGGGGTGAGGGTCAGGCAGCCAGGGGTCGCCCCAGGGGTGGTGGTCGATCGGGCGGTGGTCAGGCTCGCTTTTATGCTCTTCAGGGCAGGACAGATGCTATTGCTTCGGATGCTGTGATTACAGGTATTATTTCAGTCTGCCACAGAGATGCCTCAGTCTTATTTGATCCCGGTTCCACCTATTCCTATGTGTCTTCATATTTTGCTCATCATTTGGGTACGACCCGAGGGTGTCTTGCTTTACCTGTTCATGTATCTACCCCGGTGGGCGATACGGTTGTTGTAGACCATGTATACCGGTCAAGTTTGGTTACTATTGGGGGTCTGGAGACCCGAGTTGATCTACTACTATTGAGCATGGTGGATTTTGATGTTATTTTGGGCATGGACTGGCTATCTCCGTGTCATGCTATCCTAGACTGTCATGCTAAGATAGTCACCCTGGCTATACCGGGTGTTCCGAGGATCGAGTGGCGCGGTGTGACTGATTATGTTCCTAGCAGGGTGATTTCGTTCCTAAAGGCCCAGCGTATGGTTGGGAAGGGTTATCTTTCGTATTTGGAGTTTGTGAGGGATGTTGGAGCCGAGACTCCTAACATTGATTCTGTCCCGGTTGTGAGGGAGTTTTTAGATGTGTTTCCTGCAGACCTGGCGGGCATGCCGCCGGACAGGGACATTGATTTTGGTATTGACCTGGTGCCGGGCACTCAGCCCATTTCCATTCCACCATATCGTATGGCACCAGCAGAGTTGAAAGAATTAAAGGATCAGCTTCAGGAACTCCTAGATAAGGGGTTCATTCGGCCTAGTGTGTCACCGTGGGGTGCACCTGTTCTGTTTGTGAAAAAGAAAGATGGTACCATAAGAATGTGCATTGACTACAGGCAATTGAACAAAGTAACAGTGAAGAACAAGTACCCCCTGCCTCGTATTGGTGATTTATTTGATCAGCTTCAGGGAGCGAGGGTGTTCTCCAAGATTGATCTCCGTTCGGGCTATCACCAGTTGAAGATCAGGGATTCTGATATTATGAAGACTGCTTTCAGGACTAGATATGGGCACTATGAGTTTCTTGTTATGTCCTTTGGGCTGACTAATGCCCCAGCAGCGTTCATGCATTTGATGAACAGTGTGTTTTGGCCATATCTGGATTCGTTCGTTATTGTTCTCATTGATGATATTCTGGTGTACTCGCGTAGCCAAGAGGAGCACGCACAACATATGCGAGTTGTATTGCAGAGATTGAGGGAGGAGAAGCTTTATGCAAAGTTCTCCAAGTGTGAGTTCGGCTCAGTTCAGTGGCTTTCTTAGGGCATGTGATGTCCAGCGAGGGTATTCAGGTCGACCCGAAGAAGATAGAGGCGGTGCAGAGTTGGCCTAGACCGACCTCAGCCACAGAGATTCGTAGTTTCCTTGGGTTGGCAGGTTATTATCGCCGGTTTGTTCAGGTATTTTCCTCTATTGCATCGCCCTTGACCAAGTTGATGCAGAAGGGTGCTCCATTTGTATGTTCGGACGAGTGCGAGGAGAGCTTTCAGAAGCTCAAGACAGCTTTGACCACGGCTCCAGTGTTGGTTTTGCCATCAGCTTCAGGTTCTTACTTTGTATATTGTGATGCCTCGAGAGTTGGGATCGGATGTGTGTTGATGCAGGAGGGTAGAGTTATTGCTTATGCTTCTCGCCAGTTGAAGCCCCACGAGAAGAACTACCATGTTCATAATTTGGAGTTGGCTGCTATAGTTCATGCTTTGAAGATTTGGAGGCACTACTTGTATGGCATATCTTGCGAGGTATTCACCGATCATCGCAGTCTTCAGCATCTATTCAAGCAAAAGGATCTCAATTCGAGGCAGCGGAAGTGGCTAGAGTTACTCAAGGACTATGATATTACCATTCTGTATCACCCGGGGAAGGCCAATGTGGTGGCCGATGCTTTGAGCCGGAAGGCGGTTAGTATGGGGAGTTTGGTGTATATTCCAGTTGGGGAGAGGCCCTTTGCAGTTGACGTTCAGGCTTTGGCCAATCGGATGGTGAGATTAGATATTTCGGAGCCTAGTCGGGTGTTGGCTTGTGTGGTTTCTCGGTCTTCCTTGTATGATCGCATCAGAGAGCGCCAGTATGATGATCCTCATTTGCTTGTCCTTAAGGATAGGGTTCAGCATGATGATGCCAGGGATGTGACCATTGATGATGATGGCGTGTTGAGGATGCAGGGACGGATTTGTGTGCCCAATGTGGATGGGCTTCGGGAGTCGATATTGGAGGAGGCCTACAGCTCGCGGTATTCCATTCATCTGGGTGCCGCGAAGATGTATCAGGATTTGAGGCAGCATTATTGGTGGAGGAGGATGAAGAAGGATATTTTAGGGTTCGTGGCTCGGTGTCTCAACTGTCAGCAGGTAAAGTACGAGCATCAGAGGCCGGGCGGTATGCTTCACCGGATGATTATTCCAGAGTGGAAGTGGGAGAGGATTACTATAGATTTTGTAATTACTCTCCCTCGGGCCTTAAAGAAGTTCGATTCGATTTGGGTGATTGTGGATCGGCTGACCAAGTCCGCGCACTTCATTCCAGTATGTACTACTTATTCTTCGGAGCGGTTGGCAGGAATCTTTGTCCGGGAGATTGTCCGATTGCATGGGGTTCCAGTGTCTATTATCTCAGATAGGGGTACTCAGTTCACTTCTCATTTCTGGAGGACATTTCAGCGAGAGTTGGGTACGCAGGTAGAGTTGAGCACAGCATTTCATCCTCAGACGGACGGGCAGTCCGAGCGCACAATTCAGATATTGGAGGACATGTTGCGTGCCTGTCTTATTGATTTTGGAGGTTCTTGGGATGCATTTTTGCCGCTTGCAGAGTTTGCCTACAATAACAGTTATCAATCGAGTATTCAGATGGCTCTGTATGAGGCGTTGTATGGGAGGCGGTGTAGATCTCCTGTTGGTTGGTTCGAGCCCGGTGAGGCTAGGCTATTGGGGACAGAGATGGTTCAGGATGCCTTAGAGAAGGTGAAGCTGATTCAGGAGAGGCTTCGTACAGCACAGTCGCGTCAGAAGAGTTATGTGGAACGGAAGGTTCGAGATGTGTCTTATATGGTCGGTGAGAAGGTCTTGCTGAAGGTTTCACCCATGAAGGGTGTTATGCAGTTTGGGAAGAAAGGGAAGCTGAGTCCGCGATTTATTGGGCCTTTTGAGGTACTTAGGAGGATTGGGGAGGTGGCTTATGAGATTGCTTTGCCACCCAGCTTGTCAGGCGTGCATCCGGTATTTCATGTTTCTATACTCTAGAAGTATGTTGGGGACCCGTCTCATGTATTGGATTTCAGCACTATTCAGTTGGATGATGATTTGACCTATGATGTGGAGCCAGTGGCTATTTTAGGTCGTCAGGTTCGAAAGTTGAGATCAAAGGATATAGCTTCAATAGAGGTTCAGTGGAGAGGTCGGCCCGTAGAGGAGGCTACTTGGGAGACCAAGCGAGAGATGCGGAGCAGATATCCTCAGCTGTTTGAGACGTCACGTATGTTTCTTGACCCGCTCGAGGATGAGCGTTTGTTTTTAGTTGGGGAGGATGTGACGACCCGGCCCATCGTCACGTGAGTTACCGCCCCATTTTCCCCATTTTCTACTTCCTCATGCTTTATTATAAGAGTCTTGAGTGAACGAGTCGATTTGGATTGGTTTTGGATGGAAATGAGACACATAGTCTCTTTAAGGAAGGTTTGCATTGGAAAAGTCAACCGGATATTGACTTGTGAGTTAGAGGGCTCGGATGTGATTTCCAGTGATTTGGTTAGCTTCGGAGGATGATTTGTGACTTAGAGTGTGACCGGAATTGGTTTTGGAGGTTAGTATTTTGGCGAATTCCGGTTGATGGGTGAGATTTTGATTCGAGGGTCGGAATGGAATTCCGAGAGTTGTTGTAGCTTCGTTAGGCAATTTTGGACGTGTGTGCAAATTTTCATATCATTCGGAGGTGTTTTGGTTGGATTTTTGATCGAATGCGAGTTTCGGAAGATTTGGATGAACTTAGGCTTGAATTTGATGTAATTTGATGGTTTAGGTGTTATTTGGGGTGTTTTGATGATTCGAGCAAGTTTGAATAAGGTGTTGGATCATGTTTGTGTTTTTGGTTGAGGACCTGGGGGCCTCGGGGTGATTTCAAATGGCCATCGGGATGATTTTGGACTTGGTGAAATTGCTGGTTTTGCTGGTATCTGGTGTTTCCGCATCTGCGGAATAAGGGCCGCATATGCTGTTCCGCAGATGCGGGTGATTAGTCGCAGCTGCGGTCCATGGCTCGATTTGAAGTTTCCGCAGAAGCGGAAGGGTAGCCGCATCTGCGAGGCCTCAGGTGCGGTATTCGTGTCGCAGAAACGGAGGAGGTAGATTTGGAAATTTCCGCAGAAGCGGACCGTATTCCGCAGGAGCGGGGTCCGCATATGCGGTGGGGGACCGCAGAAGCGGTCGTGTTCTTTAAGTGAGGATCCGCAGAAGCGGAAAAATAACCGCAGAAGCGGTAGTCGCAGATGCGGTGGGGGACCGCAGATGCGAAAATCCCTGTTATCAAAAGGGTTTTTAAGCTTATTTTGTTCCGCGAGTTTTAGTCCATTTCCACCATTTTTAAGCAAGCTTGAGAGCTCTTGGACGGAATTGAAGGGGGATTTCGACAAGGTGTGATTGGAGGTAAGTTCCTTGGCCTAAATACATGAAATTATGGTAGAATTAACATGGAAATTGGTTGAGATTCAACAAAAGAGGGTAAAGCTAGGGCTTGGGAATTTGGTGTTTTAAAATGGAATTTGAGGGGCCAAATGGACTCCGATTTTAGTAAATTTGATATGCATAGACTCGTGGCGAGATGAGGAGTCCGGTGATGTAAATTTTCTGATTTTTCGAGAAGTGGGCCCGGGGCTCGGGTTTTGCCAACTTCGTGAATTTCGATATTTTTCGAGTCTTTTCGATTGGGTTGTGTTCCCTTATCCTATTGTAACGTATTCCTTGTGGTTTTGATCAGATTCTACGCACGAGGAGGTTGATTCGCGAGGCAAGGGCATAGCGAGCTAGGATTTTGGCCGACTTGAGGTTAGTAATGATAGTAAATGATATCCTGAGGGTTTGAAACCCCGGATTTGCACAACGTAGTGCTATATTGATGTGAAACATGCGCTTAATGGTGAGCGCGAGGTTGTTACTACTGGGGATTGCGACTTGGTCTGTCCCGCTTGATATTTTACCGCGTATTTGACTGAGCTGTTTTGTTTATCAGTATGATTTGGGCTTATTGCCATGTTTTGGGCTTAACGCCGATTATTTGAATCCTTCGGGGATTGTTTTCACTATTTCCTCACTACTTGATACGTTATTTGAACATAGTCCTAATGATTATACTGTTTTGCAAACTCAGCCACTTTAATTGAAAATTCTGAGATTTTAAAGGATATTCTACTGTTGTTTGGGCTGAGACCTATTATGTTATTGATGCTCGAGGGGTTATGATGTGCTGGACTAAGTGAGGCTTTCACGCCTTGAGCGTGATGTGAGGAGGCTTTCAGGCCTCGAGTGTTGTGAGGAGGCTTTCAGGCCTCGAGTGTATTTTGAGGAGGCTTTCAGGCCTCGAGTGATGGTGAGGAGGATTTTAGGCCTAGAGTGTGATGTGAGAAGGCTTTCAGGCCTTGTGATGATATAGCGTTTGGGCCGTAAGGGGCCCCTCCGGAGTCTGCACACCCACAGTGAGCGCGGGTACCCATGTGATATGAGAGTGAGCCCGAGGGGCTGATATTATGCTGAGCGATTGATACTGGGCCCGAGGGGCAGATTCCAACTCACTATTTACTTGTTGTTTTACCTGATTTACCTGATTTTAAAAGGAGATTTCATTTGACCCTTTACTGTTCCACTGTTTTACTGTTTTTACTGCCTGATATAGAATTGCTTTGTGCAGTTATGTGTTTTCATACCTTCGGTTATTATTTATTATTATTACTCACTGGGTCGGAGTACTCACATTACTCCCTGCACCATGTGTGCAGATTCAAGCATAGCAGAGTCCGCACCTGAGCGCTGATTCCTTCCAGACCAGGCAGCGATTTGGAGATACGAGGTAGTTGTTGACGTCCGCAGCCCCTTGTCTCCCCTATCTTATATCATTTATGTTTTCTTCAGACTACTGTATCCGATATTACTCTTTGTAGACTGATAGTAAACTCTGTAGTAGCTCATGACTTGTGACACCCCGGTTTGGGCTATGTCGGGATGGTTTTCCTTTGTTCTATCGCTGATTCCGCATTAGTGACTATATTAAGCATGTGTTAGAACTGTTAATATTAATTAATTGCTTTGAAAGAGGTGTTGCGTTGTTCTGGCTGGCCTTGTCTCCGCGAGAGGCACCATCACGACCGGGTTTGGGAATTGGGTCGTGACATTCATGGTGTATATTACTCTTCAAAATACCTGCATGTTGAGATAAAGAAGTGATTTCCCACGCAGCTCCTTTTAGCACACTGCTCCAGTACCTTGAATCATATTTGAGTATGCCTCCTTTGTTGACATTTGCATGTTATTTCCAGCATCTATTTGTATTTCTCCTTGTGTGGCCTCCCTTGTGGATTATCAAATATGAGAGATGCACTTGGTGTTGAGTTCCAATTGCATTCCTCATTCCCATTATTGTTGTCCAAAGGGACCAACTTGCCCTATGTATGTGACCAATCCTTCTGGGCAATTGTCTCTTGCATCTGCCCTTCTGTGTGACCCTCGTGATCATCTGTGAAAAATAGCTGATGTGTTTCCTAGGTTGAAGTAGGACATAGGTGTGAGTAATACTATGATCCAGCCTCCACCACTAGGTTTTGGCATCAATATGAGCACAATATGTCCTCAAATGACTCCTTGGCCCTATGCTTATGCATGTCTTTGATTCTCTTCCAGTGGAATGAGCACTATGTGCTAATACCACCAACTGGAATTTCCTCAAAGGACATGGCATAGTGACAGTAACAGTTCCTGCAAAAAAATAAAATGGCTAGTTAAAAAATCAATCACCATCTTCTCCTCCATTTGGAGTTGTAGTTGTTGATCCATATTTTCCCCCGGCCTAATTTTCATCTCCTTTGCACCTGCTTCTCCTTTTTTCTCTCTTATTGCAGAACCACATGAACCCTCTGATAGAGCTACATATGTTTCTGCCACACTCCTTGCCTGGTTCCCTGTATCCCCTCTTCCTTGCTGCCCAATTCTATTAGACTTTCTGGGCAGCTTCCTACTAAATATTCCTGCATTTGTGCCCCTCCATTGTGTACTTGCCATCAGTCCATGAAGCCCAATTTTCTTATGCTTTCTGGGCATTTTTGCTTCATATTTCTTCCCTAAGCTCTCCTTGTTATCAATTGAGCCATTTGTCTTGTGTTGCCTGCTCCTATTTCCTGCAAATTGCAACAAAAATTGCCCAATTCTCTTATACTTTCTGGGCAATTTACTCCACTTTTCCTCCAGCTTTATAGTCCTCCAACTTACTGCACTACTGTCTTGTCTTAATGTCCTTCCATTGGACTGAATGCCAGGCATTAATACCACCAATAGGAATTTCATTAGAACATATAGCAGCAGTACAGAAGCAGCTACCAAATCCCAGAGCCAATTTCTAACACTATGGTGCCAGCTGCTGCACAGTTCTAAGCTTTTCCTTGTTCCAATGTTTGTGCCTATCTCCAAGCCCCTTCCATTGGGATGAATACTAGGTACTGACCCCAACTGGAAAAATTCTTGAAGGATAAGGTATTAATCCAAAATTATTCCCTGCAAAAATGAACAAACAGTTAGTGAAAAAAGTGCTCTTCACATCCTCCTCCCTAAAGATTTGGATATGTTGAGCAAGATTACACCCCTGCCTTCTACTTCCCATTTCTTCGTTTCTCCTCAATTCTTGGCTACTCTGATCCTTATATATGGACATTGCAACTTCATTCACTATTCTCCTACCTTGTGAGTCCAAATCCTAAAACTCATGGCATTCTATGTCTCCTGAATCTAGTGCATAATTAGCTAGGTGATCAGCCACCTTATTGCCTTCTCTGAAAATATGAGACACCACATAATTTGTATCTTCCATTAGCTGCATAATCTCCTCAACCTCATCAACTACACGCCATGGTGGTTTCCACTCCCCAGAAATAATTTTCTTCATCAACATTGAATCTGTTTGAATGCATACCTGTGTGTACTGTTGTGATCTGCAGAATTTCAGTGCTTCTACTATAGCCACTGCCTCTACCACAGTGTTTGTAGTCTCCTGAATTTCTTTCCCTATTGACAACACTATATCACCTTGCTCATCTCTTATACAGTAGCCAATTGCACTTCTCCCTGGGTTCCCCCTTGATGCACCATCAGTATTGACTTTAAGCCCTCCTGCACTAGGGAATTCCCATAATACTCTGTCTACTTTCAGCCTAGGCTTGTAGTTCTCCATCATGGTTATCAAATCATGCCACCTATAGGGAACATTGCTGATGCCTGGTTTTCTCACCTTCACTAAAGCTTGCATTGTTGTAGAAACTTGGTAGATCACTCTTCCTGTAGATACTGCATCCCCATACTTCATACTATTCCTCCTCTTCCATAACTCCCAAACAATACATGAAGGAAGTGCCTGCACGATAGGTTTTAGTCTATGGCACACCTCTGCAGTCCAACACTTGATAATTGCCTGATGTAGATTTAAACCTTGCACTCTGATCCCAGCCCTTGTGAGAAAATGGCTCCAGACTATTCTTGCAGTTTTTGAGTTGAAGAACAAGTGCTGCAAAGTTTCTTCACTTGGTTCTGAGCAACACCAACACCTTGATGCCATCAGATATCCTATTCTCCTCATAAAGTCATCTAATGGCAGCTTCCCTTTCCACAACTTCCACATGAAGAAAGATATTTTAAAAGGTAAACCCTTTACCCATATCTTCCTGTATGCATTCTTAGGCTCATCTCTTCTCCTCAAATGATCCCAGGCAGTCTTGACACTAAAGAAACCTCTTGTTTCCAACATACAGTATGGTTCATCAAGCACATTCTGAACTATTGGTGGTTTGATCTTTTCCACAATGTGTAAAGCTATATCTTCTGGTAATACCTGAAACAACCTATTCACATTCCATGATCCATCCTCCACAACATCAATTACATTATGGACTGTTTCATCAATTTCAAAGTCTTGTGGAACAATGAAGTATAGGGCACCCAATCCTGTCCAATTGTCAAACCAAAATAGAGATGATCCCATCTTTGGATGCCACCCTATCTGATGCTCAATAAGCTCCCTACACTCTATCATTTTTCTCCAAATATGTGATCCTCTTCTCCATGACACAATGACTGAATTTAATTTCTTGCAATACTTTTGACTCATATATGAGCTCCACAGACTAGGCTTTGTTCTATAATTCCACCACAGTTTGGAGAACAATGCCTTTGAAACATCAAGAAGAGATCTACAACCAATCCCTCTTTCTTCTACTGGCATGCACAAAGTACTCCAAAAAGCCCAGTGCCTGCTTGTACCCCCTATAGAACTACTCCAAAAGAACTGTGCAAAAATTTTGTGCATTTAGTTGATAACAGAGTTTGGAGGATTGACAGCTGACAACAGATGCATTGGCATGCTCTGCAACACATGAGATATCAAAACAGCTCTACCACCTATGGACAATAACTTCCCTTTCCATGATTGCAACTTATCCATTATCTTGGTAATTAGCCCTTGATAGTAGTCCAATTTCCTTTTGGAATAGAAGGTGGGACAGCCTAAATACATAATAGGGAACTCCTGCCTTTTAATCCCAGTGATCCTTCCACTTTTTGAGCGACTTCCAAGTCAGTTAAGTGATGAAGATAAACTGCAGATTTGGATTTATTCACTAACTGACCTGATGATGCCTCATATGCAGTCAGAACTTCCATGATTAACTGAAGAGAAGTAGCATCAGATGAGGAGAATATGATTGTGTCATCAGCATATGCTAGGTGGTTAATCTTTGGACTCCATTTAGGCATACCATATCCACAGAAATATAAGTTTTGATGTAGTGCATTAAGTCCCCTAGATAGTGCTTCTGCAGCTAGAATGAACAAGGTAGGAGATAGAGGATCTCCTTGTTTAACTCCCCTTGATGACTTTAAAAACCAGAAGCTTGTCCATTGATAAGAACTGAGTACCAGTTATTTGTGACAATTCCAAACACCATGCCAATAAACCTTTCTGAAAATCCCATCTTTCTTAGAACCTTAGTCAAAAATAACCAAGATAATCTGTCATAGGCTTTGGTCATATCCAACTTTATGACCACATTTTGCCCAACCTTGGTTCTAAGTCTGATGTCAGTTATGATTTCCTGAGTGAGAAGGATGTTCTCCACAATGCTCCTTCCTTTTACAAATCCTGCTTGTTCCTCAGAGACCAATGTTGGCAGCAACTCCACAATTCTCTCATGAATCACCCTTGACACTACCTTGTTGCTGAAATTACTGAGACTTATAGGCCTCAGATCAGAGCATGTAGCCACTTCCTTTTTCTTTGGTAGTAAAACAAGATTGGTATGAGTCACACACTTAGGCAACTCATGTCCATTGAAGAAAGCTCTCACCATATCATGCAGATCATGCCCTATTATATCCCAGGAGCTTTGGTAAAATTTACCAGTAAAACCATCTGGACCCCCTGCACTATCTCCATTTAGACCAAACACTGCCCTTTTAACCTCCTCCTTTGTTGGTTGTGATATCAATAATGAGTTTTGCTCTTCATCAAGCAATGTTGGGACAGTTTATGATCTCAAAGGAAGTTGGAGAACTTAACTGCTTCCATTGCAATCTCATCATCTTGTTCAATCCAGTTTCCCTCATTATTCTGTATTCTATTTATCTGCAACCTCTTTCTTCTACCTCTAACTTGAGCATGAAAGAGTTTTGTATTCCTATCTCCATCCTTGAACCAATTCATTCCAGATTTCTGCCTCCAGAACTTTTCTTCCAATGCTAGTACTTTGATCAATTCTGTCTGCACTTTTTGGAGTCTCTCTCTGTTCATAACTGTGGGGTTTGCTTCAAATTCTGTTTCATGCACCAGTACAACTTCTTCTAGGCTAGCTATCTTTTGAAAGATGTCACCAAAAGTTGCCCTGCTCCAAACTGACAAAGCCTTTTTCACCTTCTTTAGTTTGTGATTGAATAATGTGAAAGGGTTGGCATGGAGGACTGCACTCCAATTCTGCTTCACAGCTTCTTTAAAAGAATCATGCTCCACCCAGAAGTTCAGAAATCTAAAGGGTTTCCTTATTGGAGGGGCTTTCATGTCACACTTCAACTGCACTGGATTGTGATCTGACCCTGTCTTGGATAGGTGTGTTACCTCTAATCCTGGAAAAGCTTCTTGGAATTTTGTATTAGCCAAGCATCTATCCAATCTCTTGAATATGCAGTCATCTTCTACTCTTCCATTCCACCAGGTGAATATACTTCCTTTGAATCCAAGATCTGACAAGTTGCATGTGGTTACACAGTGTCTAAAATCATCTATCTCATTGAGAGATACACGAAGACCTCCAAATTTTTCCTCTTCATCCCAAATGACATTAAAGTCTCCTCCAACTAACCATGGAACAGTCATATCAGTAGTCATATCATACATAGAATCCCATAATTCTATTCTCTCAATTGAGTCACATTTAGCATAAACGAGTGTTAACACAAACTCAACATGAGATTCTGTATGAAACAATCGAAGAGTCAGCTGCTGAATCATATTATACATTATAGTCACCTCAAAAACTTCATCTATAAATGCCCATATCTTGTTTGATACATTTGATATTGCCTGTGCAAAGCCAATTTTCCTCCTGTACCTCTCCAATTTTTTTGCTTGTTGTTTAGGTTCCATCAAACCAATGAATTCATAATGGTTTTGCCTGTGCATTTTGATCAATCTTTCAAAAGCTTATTATGTTTTTACAGATCTAATATTCCATATAAGTGCATTCATTACTGATTACTGGATTTAGTCAATGTTCTCCTTGTTTGTACCCCAACAACAGGAACAGTGTTGGTATCTTTCTGCTACTTTTTTCTACCTTTTGCTGCAGACTTGACCTTCTCAATGTGCCTAGGTGATAAGTCTCCTTGCCTTGCCACGTTTAAAAAGTTCTTAGTAGTTGATTCCTAGTCCATGTCTCTGCCTAAATTGTCATTCTCATCATATGGATCCCTTGCATCAGTTTCTCCCATAGTGGTCATATTACCTGCATTTTGAAAATTTGCTATCACAGCATGCTCTCCTCCTTTCTTTAGCAACTTCAGCTGTGATGATTTCAGTGGAACAGTAGCCATTCGTGCTGGAGAAGCCTCTATCATCTGCATAGTAATATAAACCTCCTCAGTTCCTCCTGGATCTACTGCCTCAACACCTCTTCCATCTGACTCCGATGACTAGGTCTATCATTGCTATTAGCCACTTGAGTGTCATTAGCTTTTTCCTGATCAATTGGCACCTCATTACCCTTATCCAAATTGGTAGCATTGGATTTGTCTGTTATGGCAGTGGGGTTATCATTTACACTTTGCTCTTCCTCTTCTTATTCTTCTACAACTGGTTCCTCATCAACTTTTGCCCCTTCAGGTACCTCATCTGCTTCTGAATCTTCTTCCCTTTGATCAGACCACAATCTGCCTCCTCTCTATTGAACTCTTTCCTGCAAAGTGGGAAATTTGGTTCCATCTGGTAATGCGGGAGATTTAGCCAATTCCTTATCTACCATTGTGTCCTGAAAGGGAATGTCCTGGTATGATGTATTAATTCCCACTGATCCCTCACCTGTCTTTGTATTGAATGTTCTTTCTACCCATTATGCTGTGGATCTTTAGTCTTAGGTATTTCCTTGGCCTTACCTTTAGGATATGTATTCACTCGATTATTAGCAGAGCCAATCCCAGATGAATTTGGATTAAAAGCTGGAGCTGCAGGGTTCAAATTTCCTGTATGTTTTTACCTTTCACCTTGGTTCCCATTACCTGGAGTATTAGGAGTAGCACTAGCTTCAACCAATGCCAGCTGATTACCAGGCTCATCTTCCTCATCAACAACCTCTAGGACTGCAAATTTATTAGCTACTTGCACCTGCTTGCTTGTCTCATTGCCCACCGGGGTTAACTGCTCTTCAACACCCCTTTGTTCACCTGTTTTTTGCCCTGTATTCCCATCCTTGTTGACACCATTAGTTAACTGATCACCACTCTGCTGAACTAATACTATTTCTTTTCCAGTTTTTGCCTTGATCTGCATTTGGATTCACCCCATTCCTAATTCTATTGTCCCTAACTTCCTTCTATTGTTCCTTTGTATTCCCATGTAAATTACCCACCACTTTGCCACTCGATAAGATCATCAAAGGCTGGGCACTAGCATTGGTCTGTACTTTAGCATTTGCATCTTGATTGGAATTCTCTTTTTCCACATACAACTCTGGATGCAACCTCCAACATTCAAACTGATCATGTCCTTGTAACTTACACTCCTTACAATACTTAGGCAACATATTATATTTTATATTAACCCATTCAGCCCTTGTCTCTCCAGTTGATTCATTAACAATATCCATCCTTGATTCATTAACAATATCCATCCTTACCTTCTTGGGATGATCAGCTAGCAAGTCCACAAGTACTTTGACCCTAGCATAACTAGGTCGAGTTTTATTAACTGTGGCCATATCAAGGTGAATTGGTTTCCCAACAGCTGAAGCAAGTGAGAAAAGACACTCCTTCACAAAGTATGTAGGTAACAAACCTGGGAAAGAGATCCAAGCCATGGCCATTGGAGTTTCTTCTCCTGCTTTGAATTTGACATCATATATTAGTGGGCGTAACTGATATTCTTTCCCAAACTTATCCTTAACATATTAGGCTCCCTTCGACATGAAATCTAGAAAATCTTGCCATAGTGTCATACGTATAAGGACATGCCTATCCCTCAAGTACCCAATATTGCATTCACCCTTGATCCCATATTGCGATGGAACAATGCGACGAATCTCGTTAAGTTCTAAGCTCAATAAAATTTTATTTCTCGTCTATTGATATTCTTATTATTGCCATCGGAAGCTGTGCTCCCCGAACCAAGCTATCTGCTGTCTTATCTCGATTTTAACGCTAAGTCTTGTATTTTTATTTAATTTATTTATCATTTTGGGATCAAATCGATTCGCTGTCTATAAACCACGTACAAATTCAACTGTACTGTTTCACGGGTAAACAATAATATCCATTTGTAAACTATTCATTTTTAAAAAAAATCATATGGAAAATTCGTCTATTATTATGAATAGAATTGTAATTAGAGTGAATGTCTATCTTTTAGAGAGTTTTACTTTGTGGCTAAGTCATTTTTCCCCTATAAATAGAGGGGTCTTACCCCATTGTAAATCATCCCAAAATTCAATAAGAATTACTCTCTCTTTCTCTGCGATATTGTTCTTCTACTTTTATTGTTTTATTACACGTTATCAGCATAAGACTCTACCGTCTCAAGAAGCTCTTTGAGAAGACTAAGGTATAACTTTTCTCCTCTTTTAATTATGACTGATATTATGAAAAGAAAGTTCGTTGCCCTTGAAATTTCGGGCAAGAACTATATGACATGGGTGTTGGATGCTGAAATCCATTTAGATGCAATGGGTTTTGGAGATGCCATTAAAGACAAAACTAAAGCATCCACCCAAGACTATGCTAAGGCCTTGATTTTCTTGCGCCATCACCTTGATGAAGGGTTGAAAATAGAATATCTCACAGTCAAAGATCCACTTGTTTTGTGGAATGGCTTAAAGGAAAGATATACCAACTTAAAGTTGGTCACTCTTCCACAAGCACGATATGATTGGGCTCATCTGAGGCTCCAAGACTTTAAGTCTATTTCTGAATATAATTCTGCGATGTTCAGAATTACTTCTAAATTGAAACTCTGTGGAGATACTATCACTGACTATGATATGCTTGAAAAAACGTTTACAACGTTTCATGCCTCCAATATGGTCCTGCAACAGCAGTACAGAGAGAAAGTTTTCAAGAAGTACTCTGAGTTGATTTCTCTTCTCCTTGTGGCTAAACAAAATAATGACTTGCTCATGAAATCACGAAAATCGACCCACTAGGTCTATGCCATTTCCAGAAGTGGATGAGGTGTATTCTGTAACGACCCGGCCGGTCGTTTAATGAGTTACCGCTTCGTTTCCCCCATTTTTGCTTCTTTATGTGTTTTTCAGTTTTATTGTGTAGTATCGGGTTGGTTGGTTCGGGTTCGGAGTGGTTTTGAAGAGGTATGAGACACTTAGTCTCTTTTGAGTAAGCTTAAGTTAGAAAAGTCAATTGGATGTTGACTTATGTGTAAAAGGTCTCGGATGTAAATTCCGATGGTTTGGATAGCTTCGTTAGGTGATTTGGGACTTAGGAGCGTGATCGGAATGTATTTTGGAGGCCCGTGGTAGGTTTAGAGTTGAATTGGCGAAATTGGAATTTTGGCATTTTTCGGTTGGTAGTGGAAATTTTGATATCGGGGTTGGAATGGAATTTTGGAAATTGGAGTAGGTCCGTTGTGTCATTTTTAATGTGTGTGCAAAATTTCAGGTCATTCGGGTGAGGTTTGATAGGCTTTTTGATCGTTTCTGGAATTCGGGAGTTTCGGAATCCTTAGGCTTGATTCCGAGGGTGTTTCGACGTTTTAATGTTGTTTTGAGTGTTCCGAAGGTTGGAACAAGTTTTAATAGTGTAATGTGACTTGTTGGCATGTTTGGTTGAGGTCGCAAGGGCCTCGGGATGATTTCGGATGGTTATCGGAAGGATTTGGAATTTGGTTGAGCAGCTGAACTTTGTTGCTTCTGTCATTTCTGTACCTGCGGATTGGGGACCGCTGGTGCGAGCCTCGTAGAAGCGAGACTGGGCCGCATATGCGGAGAGTTGAGGAGCTGAAGAGAACCACCGGTGCACACAAGGACCGCACCTGCGAGACCGCAGGGGCGGGAAGCTGACCGCAGAAGTGGAACCTCCACAGTTAAGTGAAAACCGCACCTGCGATGGTTTTTCCGTAGGTGCGGCGTCGCAGAAGCGACACTGAGACCGCAGATGCGGAAAACACTGGACAGAAGGTATAAAAAGGTCTTCTTCGCGAATTTTGATAAGTTTCTCCATTTTTGAAGACGGGAAGTGAGCTTGGGTAGTGATTTCTCAAGAGTAATCAAGTGTTATCAGTTGGGTAAGCCACTTGAGCTTTATTACTTGTGTTCATGACCATTTTTCCATTGTTTAATCATGGTATTAGTGGGAACTAGGGAAGAAAGTTGGGAGATTAGGGCTTGAAGTTGGAGAGCTTTGAGTGGGGATTTGAGGGGCCATTTGAGGTCCGATTTTGATGCTTTTGGTATGAATAGACTCGTGGGAGAATGAGGATTATTGTGATGTGATTTTTATCGAATTCCGAGACATTGGCCCGGGGTCGGGTTTGGCCAATTTCGGGATTTTTGAGTAAATTTGATAATTTTCGTATGGGTTTCATTCCTTTAGCGTATATTAATGATAGCATACAGATTTTGGTTAGATTCGGGGCATTTGGAGGCCGAATCGAGAGGCAAGGGCATCGCGGGCTAGATTTTGGCTTGGCTTGAGGTAAGTAACGCTTTCAAACTTGGTTCTGAGGGTTCGAAAAGACACAAATGCCAAGTGACGGGTGTGTGAGCGTGAACCGTGAGAAATACGGTCTGGATCATTCCAGGGCACCGCTTAGTGACTCTTTCTTGTTGATATCTGTGTTTCTATCATGTGACTAAGTAAATGTGTTCTGATTAATGCTAGATATCCTGTTAGGGCTTCACGCAGATACTGTTGAGACCCGAGAGGTCGTTTCTTGCTGTCATATCATTATCTTCATTGATATTTTGTACTCAGTCCTGTTCATGCATTATAACATGCCTCAGTCTCGATTATTGTTATTTGGCACATCATATGATTGTTCGGGCTAATATCATGACATTGTGAGCTCGTGTGTGTGAGACTGGAGAGTGATGACTGCGTGAGGACGAAATCCTGGTTGTGAGTGACAGTATATGGGATCGGGCTGCACGCCACAGCGGTTATGCGATGATTATGATAGCGCTTGGGCTGTAGGAGCCCCTCAGGAGTCTGTAACACACCCCTAGTGAGTGCAGTTGATGATATTGAGGGATGGATCTTCCCTGAACATGGATCTTGTCCGAAGTATTTATACCTGGAGATGGATCTTCTCCATAGGGCTGGAATGGCCTTCCTCGGTACTGGATGACTGCGGTCAGTGATATATATATATATATATTTTGGGATGGATCTTCCCTGGGTCGGATGGCCATATACAGTGCCGAGTGGTTGAGCACTTGTGAGTGGAGGTACGCGGAACATTGATCATGCTATCAGTGCATTGGTACATAGAGATTTCCTTAGCATTTTACTCCGTACTATATAGAATGCATTTAATTACTGTTGAGATATTACTTGAATCTGCAAGCATGTCTACTTTTCTGTACAGTTTAAATGTATTACCTATTGAGGTTTGGTTCGTCACTACCTGTCAGTCCATAGATTGGACTTGTTACTTACTGAGTTGGTGTACTCACGTTACCCCCTGCACCCTGTGTTCAGATCCAGGTATCTCGGGGCACGGTAGCGGTTGCTGATCATTTCAGTTGTGGACTTTCCTTGGAGATAGCGAGGTAGCTGCTGGGCGATCGCAGTCCCGCCTTCTCCTTTCTTATCTTCCTTTTAGTGTATTATTGGCTATTCTCAAACTATGTTAGTCTTGTCTTATTTCGAACCATTGTAGTATTTTGCTCATGACTAGTGACACCCGAGGTCGGGCTTGTATTTTCTGCTTCGTTTTGATCTTTATTTTATATCTTCTATCAGATTTTTGTTAAAAACCTGGTTTTACTTACGTTTTAAATGAAATATGGAGTATTTGGAAAATAAGCTGGCTGGCCTAGTTTCACAATAGGCGCCATCACGACCGGGTCGGTTTTGGGGTCGTGACAAGTTGGTATCAGAGCCTAGGTTACATAGGTCTCACGGGTCATGAGCAAGTTTAGTAGAGTCTCGCGGATCGGTACGGAGACATCTGTACATATCCTCGGGAGGTTGTAGAACCTTTAGGAAAAGCTTCACATTCTTGAATTCTTGTTGTGCGAATCTGTTGACTCCGGTAACTAAACTTCTATCATTCTATTCTCTCACATATGGTGAGGACACGTGCAACCAGTCAGGACGGACGACCACCAGTACCACCAGTTGGGGCC
Organism: Nicotiana attenuata; assembly: GCF_001879085.1. Taxonomy (NCBI): domain Eukaryota; kingdom Viridiplantae; phylum Streptophyta; class Magnoliopsida; order Solanales; family Solanaceae; genus Nicotiana; species Nicotiana attenuata. Next base: position 627,225 of record NW_017670464.1, on the reverse strand, counting down.
ACTAGAGGCCGAGGACGCGGTCGAGGCCGTGGTATGGGCAGGGGTGTAGCTCGTACAACAGCTAGGACAGCACCTGCAGATCTACCAGACGCCCCAGTTCATGATCAGGCTCCAGCGGAGGATGCTCCAGTAGTACCGGCTGTTCCTATTGTTATTCCGGGTCTTCAGGAGACCTTGGCTCGGATCTTGCCTGTGTGCACTAGCCTTGCTCAGGCGGTTGCAGTTTCTACTACAGCAGCTACTTTTCAGGCCGGGGGAGGCACTCAGACTCCCGCCGCTCGTACACCAGAGCAGGTTGTGCAAGGACTTCAGACACTGGAGGCACCACCAGCCCAGCCGGTTGCACCTGCTCAGGATTATGTGGTTCCAGTTATGCCTGAAGACGAGCAGCGTCGATTGGAGAGATTTGGTAGGCTTCAGCCTTCGACTTTTAGTAGAGCAGAGGGCGAGGATGCCTAGGGTTTCTTAGACAACTGTCAGAGGATTCTACGTACAACGGGTATTCTGGAGACTAGTGGGGTATCGTTTACTACTTTTCAATTTTTTGGAGCTGCCTTCACTTGGTGGGAGGCCTATGAGAGGCGTAGGCCTGTTGGTGCAGCGCCCCTTACCTGGCAACAGTTCTCCGCTCTCTTCCTAGAGAAGTATGTGCCACAGTTCCGCAGAGAGGAGCAGTGCAGGCAGTTCAAGCAGTTGCGTCAGGATGATATGACCGTGATGCAGTATGAGATGAGGTTCTCTGAGTTAGCCCGTCATGCTGTTTGGATGGTTCCTACAGACAGGGAGAGGATCAGGAGATTCGTGGATGGCCTCGCTTATCAGCTACGGGTTCTTATGACTAGAGAGAGGGTGTCTGGTGCTTCTTTTGAGGAGGTGATTGACATTGCTCGAGAGATAGAGTCGGTTCGCCGCCAGGAGCGAGTTGAAAGGGAGGCCAAGAGGCCTCGGGGATCTGGTAGTTTTGGTGGTGTTCCTTCGGGAGGTCAGTTTCAGCACGGCGGGCGTCCATTCAGACATGCTCAGCCAGCCCGTTCGGGCCACCATGGTGGATCATCTGGCCATGGTTCTCACAGTTCACATCAGCGTCACTCATCTCTTAATGCCCTTCCAGCTCAGAGATCGACTCGGGCACCATCAGTTCAGGGCTCATCTATGCCTGGTTCTTCTAGTGGTTATCCCAGTGCTCGGGGCTCCCTTTAGTCCCTACCGCCATTTGCCGGGAGAGGTTGCTTCGAGTGTGGAGATTTGGGTCATATTAAGAGGTTTTGTCCCCGTCTTACGGGAGGGTCATCCCAGTAGAGGAGTCAGCCTTCGGCTTCAGTACTAGTTACTTCCCCACCCGCTCAGTCAGCTCGGCGTGGAAGTCAGTCAGCTAGGGGTCTCCCTAGAGGGGGAGGTCGATCAGGTGATAGTCAGGCTCATTTCTATGCCCTCCCAGCCAGACCAGATGCTATTGCTTCAGATGCTGTGATCACATGTATTGTCTTAGTCTTCCACAGAGATGCCTCTATATTATTTGATCATGGTTCCACTTTTTCATATGTGTCATCATATTTTGCTCGTTATTTGGATACGCCCCGTGAGCCCCTTGTTCAATCTGTTCGTGTATCTACTCCAGTGGGTGATAATGTTGTTGTGGACCACGTGCATCGGTCTTGTGTGGTGACTATTGGGGGTGTGGATACCCGAGTGGACCTTTTGTTACTTTGTGTGGTGGACTTTGATGTGATATTGGGCATGGATTGGTTATCTCCGTGTTGTGCTATTTTGGACGGTCATGCTAAGACGGTGACGTTGGCTATGCTGGGTGTGCCACGGACTGAGTGGCGAGGTACGTCTGATTATGTTCCCAGTAGGGTAATTTCATTCTTGAAGGCCTAGTGGATGGTTGGGAAGGGTTGTCTTTCTTACTTAGCCTTCGTGAGGGATGTCAATGCAGAAACTCCTTCCTTATCTTCCTTTTAGTGTATTGTTGGCTATTCTCAGACTATGTTAGTCTTGTCTTATTTCGAACCATTGTAGTATTTTTCTCATGACTAGTGACACCCGAGGTCGGGCTTGTATTTTCCACTTCGTTTTGATCTTTATTTTATATCTTCTATCGGATTTATGTTAAAAACCTGGTTTTACTTATGTTTTAAATGAAATATGGAGTATTCGGGAAATAAGTTGGCTAGCCTAGCTTCACGATAGGCGCCATCACGACCGGGTTGGTTTTGGGGTCGTGACATATTCCCATTATGCTAAGCGTGGAAAAGGCTGTGGCCCTATTCGTGGTCGTGGTCGTGCCGTGGCCGTAGACAAGGAAGAAATTTTCCTAGTGTTAATCACCCCCCAAATAAAAATAACCACCAAAAGTGGAAAGGGAAAGATAAGAAGCCAAAGGCAAATGGTTCAGAAACTGAATGTTGTCGTTGCGGTGGAAAAGGGCATTGGGCAAATATTTATCGTACACCAAGACATTTGGTTGAGCTTTATCAAGCATCTCTAAAGAATAAAGGCCCTGAAGCTAATTTTGTCTATGACAATGAATTTGACATCACCCACATAGATGTGGCAGACTTCTTTGAGCGCCTTGACGGAAAAATAGACCACTTGATCGGTGATGGATTTGTGGTTAAAGAAGATTGAGTAGTTTGATTTTATTTTATTTTGCTTTTTCGTATTAGT
>NW_017670464.1:570864-624530 GCF_001879085.1 Nicotiana attenuata | reverse complement strand
TAGTAGTGAATAAACATCATGTAATTATCGTAGTTTAACATGAGTTGTAGTTTTAATTAGTATGTCAAATAGTATAATCTGTCATTGAATAAAGTTTGAGAATGGTAGAAATTTATAGTCAGTATAAGTTTAATTTTATGTTAGGAGTAATTTAATGTTAGGAGTTGAGAATCTGAAAAAATTTACAAGAAAACTAGGACCGACGAAACTTGCAAACGAAAAGTGGTCTTACAGACTATGCGTGAAAATATTTGCTAAAGCTTTTAAATCAACTGACACTATAACGAACTTTTTATTAAAATTTCATATTTTATTTTCTAATTAAGTTGTTCAATCAAAGATTGTGTCTTACGGAAAATTATCATCACACTTATTGAAATAAGTCATTATTGAGTTATTGACTTCACTTTGTCTCCTTTTTCTTTATGTCTAAAAATACAAAATTTATTCGTATATTTCTTTTGTATGTCAAACCATGGGAAGCAAATATGGATATCTCACAAAACAAACTTGGGTCAAGTTCATTGTTAAAATATTTGTTAGATTGATTCATGTACGACACATACAATATTCAAAGAGAAGAAATTTTTCTCATTTAAGTATGTGTAAGGCAGATGTTACTACAATTTCTGGTAGTGGTAATTTAATTGAAGACTCTGGAAGAGCTGCTAAATAAATCAGCCAAGGGAAAAATACTTATCATAGATATGCAATGTTCTCCTCCAAGTCCAAAAAGGAACTTGTTTTGAGTTTTAAAATATCCGCAGAAATGGATATCATATTGAGACAATAGATAGAATAATCTTGAATATCTCATCATTACCAAGAATATCTCTGGCCAAAAGAGGTTTATTGAGAAGTTCCCATCTTTATCTAGTGGCCTGTATCGGACAAGAATTAGTGCAGATTTGAGGAATATTTTATTGTAAACCAAAAAGGGTAACGATTCCAATACTTTTAATGTTTGGCATGATCGATTTGGGACAATCCTGGATCAATTATGATGAGATAGGATTATAGAAAAACTCAAGATGGGCAATCCATTAAAGTATTTAAAGAATTCTTTTAAATAATGAATTTTCTTGCACTTCTTGTATCAAGGCAAGTTTAATTATTAGACTCATCATACAAAGGTTGGGATTGAGTCCCCTGCGTTTTTTGGAACGTATACAAGGGGACATTTGGGACCTATTCAACCGCCCTAGTTGGCATTCGTTTTTAGATATTTATGGTCTCAATAGATGCATCTTCTAGACTGGTTTCATGTGTACCTATTGTCATCATCTTCTGCAACCTCGCTGTTGGCAAAATTATGGTATAAATAATTCGATTACGGGCGCAATTTCCCGATACCAATTAAGTTCTATTAGAACTTGATAATGCAGCTGTAGTTTTGCATCCCAAGCATTTAATGATTATAGCTTATCAATTGGGATAAAAGTGAAACATCCTGTAGCTCATGTTCACACTCAAAATGGCCTTGCAGAGTCTTTAATTAAACGCCTGCAATTGATAGCAAGACCGTTACTCATGAAATGAGGTTTCCCATTCTGTTTGGGGCTCACGTCATTTTGCATGCATCAATGCTAGTTCGTATTAGACGACAAATTATCATAAATATTCCCCGTTGCAATTAGTTTTGGGTTCATGAACCTTAATATATCCCATTTAACGAATTTTTGGATGGCAGTATATGTGCCTGTAGCACCGCCAAATCGACACAAAACGGGCCCCCAAAAAGGATAGGAATATATGTTGGGTTTGAATCGCCCTCCATTATTCTCTATCCGTCAAAACATTAATGAGGGCATTTGGTTCACTGTACACGATTTGCAGACTGTCGATTCGATGAGAACACTTTCCCCAAAATGGGGGGAGAAAATGGTAAATACCAAACGGGAATTTTTGGGAAATGATCAAGATGCATTTACGGATCTGAAAAGGATAAACAAAATCACACATCCTGCAGAGAATGTTCCAATCTGTATTGATGTCCCTGTTGGAGCATATCTTCTATGTGTCATAGCTAATGAGTCAAAAGTCACGCCTAAACGTGCCAGACCATTAGATCTAAGGATTGAAATCCTAGAAAGAGGAAAATAAAGTGATTCAAGATGACTACGAAAGAGTCTCCTAAAGAAATTCCACCGATTTAACCAATCCTGAGATTCATGAGGAAATCACTGAGCCTGATACGCAAGAAAATAAGGAACTATCAATATAATCCAATCAATATTGAGACAAATTTGAATCGATTGGATATAGGGTGGATTATGTCTTTGCATATAATGTTGCATCTAGCATTATGCAAGATAGTGAGGATCTTGAACCTCAATCTGTTGGAGAATGTCGACAAAGAGGTGATTGGCCAAATGGCAAGAAGAAATCCAATCGGAGATTGAATTCACTTGCAAAACGTGAAGTTTTTTGGGCCTGTAGTCCAAACACCTAATGGTGTTAAAGCCTGTTGGCTATAAATGAGTCTTTGTACGCAAGAGGATATGAGAAAAATGAGGTACAAAGATATAAAGCACGCCTTGTGTGCACAAGGATTTTCACCAAAGGCCTGGTGTCGATTATGAAGAGACATATTCACCCCGTTATGGATGCTATACGTTTCATTATCTCATTAGTTTTACTGTCATGGAAAGTTGAATGCATTTAAATGGATGTGGGTTCACGCCTACCTTTTATGGCTCACTTGATAATGAGATATACATGAAAATTCCCGATGGATTTTAAATGCCTAACGACACATAATTCAAAGTCCCGCGGGAAATATTTTCAATCAAATTGCAAAGAACTTTGTATGGTCTAAAAGCAATCAGGACGAATTGTGGTATAAATCGTCTTAGTGAGTATTTATTTAAAGAAAGTATTATATAAATGATACATTTGTCCATTGTATTTTTATAAAGAAATAAACATCGAAATTTGTTGTACTTGCCGTATATATTGATGACATAAACCTTATTGGAACTCCTATAGAACTCCAAAAGGCAATTGATTATTTAAAGAAGGAATTCGAGATGAAGATCTCGGAAAGATAAAATTATTCTTGGTTTTGCAAATTGAACATTTGGCAAACGGAATTTTTGTTCATTCAATCTGCCTACATAAAAAAGGTATTGAAACGGTTTTTACATGGATGGAGCACATCCATAGTGTTACTTCCGATGGTTGTTCGACACTTGCTATGAATAAGGATCCATTTCCGACCTCAAGAAGAGAATGAAGAGCTACTTGGTCTGAAGTACATTTTTAGTGGAGTTCGGTGGCACTAATGTATCTTGCTTAATATACTAAAGGCCTGACATAACTTTTCTCAGTTAATGTCCTAGGCAAGATATAACTCTGCTCCCACAGAGGAGACATTGGAATGGAACACATATTGCGGTATCTAAAAGGGACTACCAGTATGGGCTTTATTTTAATGGCAATACTTGCAGTAAACCGATCTTGTTGGTTATGCTGATGCTATGTATTTAACCCACAAGGCTCGATCTAAGTTATGTGTTACCTGTGGAGGCACTGCCATATCTTGGCGATCGACTAAGCAATCAATTGTGGCTACTTCATCAATCATGTTGAGATAATTGCTATTCATGAAGCAAGTCGAGAATGTGTGTGGTTGAGGTCTATAATACATCTTATTCGAGACAAATGTGGTTTGAAATGTGACAAACTACCCACGATTTTATATGAAGACAATGCAACATGCATAGCCCAATTGGAAAGGAGGATTCAAAAAAAGGAGATAGGACAAAGCGCATTTCACCAAAGTTCTTTTTTCAACACATGATCTTCAAAAGAATGGTGATATTAATGTGCAAACAAATACGTTCAGTGATAATATGATTGATTTGGTTCATAAAATCTCTACCGGCGTCAACCTTCAAGAAGCTAGTAAACAAGATTGGGATGCGAAGGCTCAAGGATGTGAAATGATGCTTCATCACAGGGGAGTTTAATACGGTTGCACCTCTTTTTTCCTTAAGAAGGTTTTGTCCACCGGTTTTTTCTTGCAAGATTTCATTTTTAACGAGGCAACTAAAAGGCGTATTGTTTAGATATGGTACTATTTTTTCCTTTACTAGATTTTTTTTCCATTGGATTTTATTTTAGTTAAGGTTTTAACGAGACACATTACTCTATTGATTAGACATTCAAGGGGGAGTGTTATGAATAGAATTTGTAATTAGAGTGAATGTCTATCTTTTAAAGAGTTTTACTTTGTTGCTAAGTTATTTTTTCCCCTATAAATAGAGGGGTCTTACCCCATTGTAAACATCCCAAAATTCAATAAGAATTACTCTTTCTCTACGATGTGGTTCTTTCTACTTTTAATTGTTTAAAAACGTTTCAAAGTTGGAAAAAAAATTTAAAGGTAAAAAAGACTAGAGCCACAGATTACGCATCTTTTAGAAGACTGTGGTTCCAGTTGAGGTAATTTCCCGTCTTTTTAGCTTCATTTTGTCTTTTGGTTATTTTCTCTTCAATTTAAATTGATTTGGTCAGTTAATCAAATAACTTTTAGTATTTTTAAAAAAAAAAAACTCAAACCCCTTACTATTGCATAACATTTTATCAATACAAAAGGTTTTAAACGTTTGATTTTGAAATATTGGATAACTTTCACATGCGTATTGAATTTTATTATATAAGTGATTTCGATGAATCTTGGCATACTTGAATGAATCAAATTACAGAGATTTTAGCATTATTTATTGGGACTTTTAAAGGATTGTTCAGGTGGAGTTAAAAAGGTTATCCACATGTACCTATACTAAAAAAAATTTATTTATGTTAAGAAACTAAGCTCAAAGTAATAATATAAAACAAGAAAATAGACAAGAATGTAGAGAGAAAGAGATGAGAGATTCTTATTTCATCAGGGGGTTTCCAAGTATATACAATATCATTTCTCATCCTCTATTTATAGTATTATATAGAGGTATACAAAAGAATGTCATAAACATGACATTAAACATTTGAGATCATGGAAGAAGATGATGGTGAGGTTATGGAGGTATGAGAGTTACAACCATAATGGTAAGAAGTAGTGGGAGGTTAATGGAGAAGAGTAGTGGGTGTTATTCATTTAGGAGTTATGGACATCCACCATAATATAATGTTTCATAACACTCCCCCTTGGATGTCCATAGATAATGTGCCTCGTTAAAACCTTACTAGGAAAAAATCCAGTGGGAGAAAAATCCTAGTGAAGAAAAAGAGTACACATATCTTGTAATACACATTACTCGCTGCCTCATTAAAAACCTTGCCAGGAAAACCCAGTGGGATAAAAACTTAACCAAGGGAAAAAGAGTATAGTGCGTATTTGTCTCCCCCTGAAGAAAACATCACTTTATTTTTCGGAGACGACGAATTCCAAGCTTGTAAACAACTTCTATAATGTTGAGATAGTTAATGCCTTAGCGAATTATTCCGCCAAATTATCACTTGAACAAATTTGTTGAACATCTATTTCATCATTCTGTTGATGATTGTGTCTGACAAAGAACTTTGATGAAATATATGATTTATTCTGTCTCCTTCAATATATCCTTCTTTCAATTGAGATAAGCAAACATCAGTGTCTTCACTATTATTGAAATCTTCTCTTCAAAGAAAAGTCACACATCTGTAGTGTGTTGAGTCACTTGCTTCATCAGTTGCTAGTATATTGACATGACTTGAATAAGTATCAACTATTGACAACCTTGTGAAATGATAATATGGCAATACCTCACATACAAATAGATTGTTTGAAGAACGGACTTCAAAAAATGCCTGCATTTGCATAAATAACAAAACCTTGACAATATTTGTTAGAATAAACAAATCTGTATCAAGGATTCCTTTTGCAATATAGTACTAATAGTATTCCAATATCTTCATATAGGAATAAAACTAGATCTCGCGAGCATATTGTTATACTCATGGTTCTAGCAAGACACATAGTGCACCAACTGCAACAGACACAAAAATAAATCATGCACGCCATGCTTGCTCTAATCCGCATAAGGATTTGTTGAAGCTTTATTTAATAAATTTTTTGACAACCTTAATAGGCTTCAGAACAATTTAAATCCTTCAAGAATTTTCATTATACGCATATCAAATGTATTGTCAAACCAAAACCTGAAATGACTACATCCACCACAGAAGAACATGTATAACCACCCAACCAGTCGTTTCGGGCATTTACGCTCCTTTCTACTGTTTGAAGTCTTGAATAGCTTCATACGATGTATTATGACTTGTGTGAATTGTCGGTTTTGATTTTCAGTTATTTTGGAGTTAGTTGGGAAGAATGAAATTTAAAGTTCAAAGCTTAAGTTTAAGGGTTGACATGATATTGACTTTTGTACAAACGACTCCGGAATGGAGTTTTTACGGTTCCAATATCTCCATATGATGATTTCGAACTTAGTAGTGTGTCCGGATATTTATTTCGAAGTCCGTAGAATAAATTGAAGCACTTTGACAAAAGTTGGAAAAATGGAAATATAAGTTTGACCGAGAGTTGACTTTTTGTATCGGGGTCCAAATTCAATTTCGGAAATTGGAATAGCTTCGTTATGTCATTTATGACTTGTGTGTAAAATTTGAAGTCATTTCGGATTGATTTGATAGGTTTCGGCATTGAATGTAGAAGTTGGAATTCGTTATTTTCCGTGAAGCTTGAATATAGGTGTGATTTGTGTTTTATTGTTGTTTGATGTGATTTGAGACATCAACTAAGTTGGTATGAAGTTTTAGGTCTTGTTGGTATAATTGGTTGAAGTCCCGAGGGCCGAGGGTGGATTTCGAATGGTTAACAGAATGTGATTTAGAATGTTTCGACGTGTTTCATCAAGAATAAGTGGTATCAAATTAAGCTAATGAGCTCCAAATTCAGTTTGATTGAAGCATTAGATCCGTATTGAAATTTCGGATCCATAGCAAAAAGAATCATCGAATTGGACATCGTATGAGAGAGTTATGCCCATTTTCGTGTCGGAAAAAATAATTTCCCATTGCCAGCGCCCAGGGTAGCGCGGGGCGCTATCCCTGGCGCCAGGATTATTTTTGGCTACTGGAACCAGCGCCACTGGCAGCGCCCGACACCATCTGTGGCGCTCGAATAGTTAAACTCTATAAAACGGGGGTTTCAGCCACTTTTACACATTTGGAGCTGTGGAGCTCGATTTGGGCGATTTTCAGAGACAAAGATCGCCACAAAACTTGGGGTAAGTGTTCTTCACTCCCTTGTGATTAAATTCCATGAATTAGTCTTCATTTTTGGCATTAGATTATTGATATTTCAAGAGAAATGGAGGAATTTTCTAAAATTCCATAAAAATATATTTTTGAGATTTAAACATCGATCTGGAGTCGATTTGAGTAAAATTGGTATGGTTGAACTCGTAATTGAATAGGTAGTCAGAATTTGTAAGTTTCATCGGATTCCGAGATGTGGGCCCCACGGCCAATTTTCGGGTTAATTTCGGATTTTGTTGGAAAATTAGTATTTTCATATAGAATTAATTCCTATAGTATGTATTGAAGGAATTGAGTTAATTGTGACTAGATTCGGGACGTTTGGAGGCCGATTTGAGAGGCAAAGGCATTGCGGAGTAGGATTTTTGTTCGGATTGAGGCAAGTAATGAGTGTAAATCTAGTCCTGAGGGTATGAAACCCTGGATTCACATCGTTGTGCTACTTTGAGGTGACGCACACGCTAGATGACAAGCGTGGGGTCGTGCACCGTTGAGGATTGTGACTTGGTCAGCCCCGTACGACTATTAGTCGCGTATTTGATTGAAAACTATTTGATACTATTGTGTTTTGGAAAGTATTACTATGTTTTGGGGCTGAATGCCATATTTGGGCCTTGCGCCAACTATTTGGACCCTTAGGGGCTTTTTACTACTATTCCTCGCTGTTTTTGACTTAATATTTGTACTCAGTCATGCTGTATTTTACTGATTTCATAACTCAGTTGTATTTACTCCGTTTTGATACTTTAAATGATATTTTGGGCTGAGCATCCTATTTTACTGTTAGCCCGAGTGGCTTGAGAGATTTCTGACTGAGTGAGGCCGAGGGCCTGTGTTGTGAGGATATTATGGGATCGGGCTGTACGCCGCAGCAGGTTGTTACTGATTCATGATATTGTGAAGATGAGGGCCTGATTGATATATGCCACTAGGTGGCTTGTTGTTATTATAAGGCCGAGGGCCTGACTGATTTATGCAATGAGATGGCTTGTTATAGCGCTTGGGCTGTAGGAGCCCCTCCAGGTACACCCCCAGTGAGCGCGGGTACCCAGTGTGAGTGATGTGATGTAGCCCGATGGGCTGTTGTTGATTTCTATTGTTGCCCAAGGGGCTGTTATTGATTTTTATTGTTGCCCGAGAGGCTGTTGTTGATTTCTATTGTTGTCCGACGGGCTGTTATTGATTCTTGTTACCCGAGGGGCTGATTACGAGTGATTGTGAGATAGCCCGAGGGGCTGGTTCTTTTGATATTTTGCCCAAGGGGCGGTTTATATTTCATGTCTTGCCCGAGGGGCTGTATACGAGTGAGTTTTTCCCGAGGGGCTGATCATGTTTTCACTATTTTATCACTTAAATATTGAAAAGTTGTTGAAAGACGGTTTCAAAGGATTTTTACTGAAATTTTATTTTAACGAGACGACTTGATTTATATACTGTTTTGGAAAACATCCTGTACTCACTGTGGTGTTATGACATGGATTATGTGTTTTCTTACTGCTCAGTCTTTATTTATTCTTATTACTTACTGAGTTGGCGTACTCACATTACTCCCTGCACCTTGTGTGCAGATTCAGGTATTTCTGAACCCGGTAGCGGGTGTTGATTACTTAGTGGCAGGTTCATCGGAGTTAGCAAGGTAGCTGCCTGGCAATCGCAGCCCTGCTTTCCTCCCTCTACATTCTTCCTTAGTTATATTCATTGATTTTCCCGGCCATGTTGGTCTTATGTGTCAGACAGTGGTAGTAGATGCTCATGACTAGTGACACCCCGATGTCGGGTTTGTGTATTTATTCCGCACTAGTTATTTAGACTTATGTTATGAGATTTCTTGTCAATTTATGGCTTAAAAATGACTTTTATAGAATAATGGTTTGATTTGGGAATTTCGTCGGCTGGCCTAGTTTCACGATAGGCGCCATCACGACCGGGTCAGTTTTAGGGTCGTGACAAGTTGGTATCAGAACCTAGGTTACATAGGTCTCACGAGTCATGAGCAGCTTTAGTAGAGTCTCGCGGATCGGTACGGAGACGTCTGTACTTATCCTCGAGAGGCTGCAGAACCTTTAGGAAATTCCAAATTCTTGAATTCTTATCGTGAGACATTGATTAAACTTGAAGCGTAATTCCTTGAATTCCTTCCACGTATTCGTGTGCGCGCATGAGCGCTTGGTAACAGCTTCCGACAGTTTGGGATTCCATGAATGATACACGAAAGGTGATTAGTGTACTGATGATGGGTCAGTCTGGGAGACTTGAGGCTAGGTGTAGACTGTGGCTTAGGGTCGGTAGTTTCATTTGTGAAAACTTGTGCATTGGACTTATATGTCCAGTAGTGTTCTTATGAGTTGAAATTGTGGCTCGATGAGCGGTTAAATGGCTATATGATGAGTATGAGGTGAATGCAGGATGTGTTCAAATGGTTGGAGTGTGATGAAAGGAGTTGCTTGAAATGTCTTGATTGACTTATCGTCTTGAGTTATGGGTGTATTGAAGGATATTTCACGTGGTGTACGTGTGGAACAAAGTAAATTCTCATGAATTGTAAATGAGTGCAGACTCAGGGACATTAAATGATTGCATAGTAATTGTGTTTGCGAAAAGAGTATAGAAAAATGCCAGCCTGAGGCTAAGCAGGCGAGTTATCACTTGCGGAATAAACTACAGAGGTGTGATCTTTACAATGTTGTGCGGAGAATTTTCTTTTCTACCCGTAGGGTAGATGTATTGAGATTTGAATTGGAATTAGTCTAGAAAGTTGACCTGACCGTCACGAGAGTGAAAACGAGCTTAGTAGACGGATTGAGGAACCATATAAATTGTGTTGCATGAGATGGAAAGAATTTAGTCAAATTGCACTACAGTGTTATGGCAGTAACTGGATACGTGTATTGTAAATTATTGAATATCCTGATCTATGGCTTTGAGCCAAGTAGGGGAGTCCGCTATCGGCAATTTGATTTCATGGATTATATGTTAAATTTAGGTTTTGGTTCGAAACATGCTCGTAGGTTAGTTATGACCTGCAAAGGTTGAGATCGGGGAAGACTAGAATAATGAAATTCCTTAATACGGGTTAAATTGCGCTTTTGAATTTATTAAGATCGTGGGATGATTAAGTTATTAACTTTGAAGAATGTAATGCGCATGGAACGTGAATGCGACCAGTGGTGTTAAGGCAGGGTTACTCCCTTGAGTGTTGTTGTGCTAATGGGATGTGTGTCATTTGGCTTGTTTAGGTAGTGTGATTTAGATTTGAGTAGAGTAGATGACTCTTGAAAGAATTCTTATGGATTCTGAAATGTATATGTAGCAATTGAAAATTTTTCGGATTTGTATGCCGCTAGAATCAATTATTTACATTGGGTGGTACCGAGACTTGCGATAATTCTGTATGACTACGGATCCTGTAGTCCAGTAAAAAGGAGGTAAAAGATTGCTTTTAAGGTACTTTCAGAGTGTGAATTTTGATTGTGATACTTACAGGGATGCTTAAGAAGAATACAGTGGCTTATGAGCCTTACGGTCATGTGGTTTTATGCTGGGATCTCTGGTAGTGAGCTTTGGGTAACATTCTTGGTGCATGTCAAGTAGGAGTGTCGATTCGAGGGTAATCCAAAAAGGAATCAAAGAAATAGAATATCTTGGTAGTAAGTTGGATCAACACGATAATGGGTATGATCGGTTATCGGTATACTTATGATGTGGTGAGACTCTACAGAGGTTTTGATGGAAATATTTTTAACGACCCGACCGGTCGTTTTGGTCCCTAGCGCGTCGTTCAGCAGTCTGAGGCCATGAGCAGCTTCATTTCAGGTGTTAAGACTTGTACGCGTGGTCGGAATTGAATTTCGGGAAGTTCGGAGTTGACTTGGGAAGAGAATTCTCATTTCGGAAGCTTAAAGTTGAAAGAATTAACTAGGATTGGATTTTTGAGTAAACAACCTCGGAATCGGGATCTGAAGGCTCCAGCAGGTTCGTATGATGATTTCGGACTTGGGCGTATGTCCGGATCGGATTGTGGATGACCCGGGAGCATTTTGGAGCCCATTGTGGAAGTTAGCATTTTGGAAGAAATTTTATAAGTTTGGCTTGAAGTGCATTTCAGCGTTATCGATGTCCGTTTGGGATTCTGAGTCTGGGAGTAGCTCCTTATGGTGATTCTGGAGTTGGGAGCGCGATCGGAAGTGAATTCGGAGGTCCGTAGGTCATTTTGGAACCATTTGGCTAAAGATAGAAAATTGAAGGTTTTTGGAAAAGTTTGACCGGAAGTGGACTTTTTGATATCGGGGTCGGATTCCGATTCCGGAAGTTAGAGTAGGTCCGTAATGACGAATATGACTTGTCTGCAAAATTTGAGGTCAATCGGACTTGATTTGACAGGTTTAAACATCGAAAGTAGAAGTTTGAAATTCTAAAGTTCATAAAGCTTGGATTGGAGGTCGATTCGTGGTTTTAGCATTGTATAATATGATTTGAGGCCTCGAGCAAGTCCGTAATATGTTTTGGGACTGGTTGGTATGATTGGTTGGGGTCCCGGGGGCCTCGGGTGGATTCCGGGTGGTTAACGGATCAAAAATGGGATTTTTGGAAGGCTGAGGTTGCTGGTTGCTGTCATAACCGCATCTGCGGTTTTTGGACCGCAGATGCGGTTTTGGGCTAGAAGAGAAGGGATCGCAAATGCGGTTATATTTTCGCAGATGCGGGACCGCACCTACGGTGGAGAAGTCGCAGAAGCGGAAATAAGGGGGCCTGGGAAGGACCGCAGATGCGGTAGAGTGGCCGCACCTGCGGAACCGCAGAAGCGGTCATAGGACCGCATATGCGGAAATTGCTGGAGGCAGAAGGGTGTTTTAAAATCGGGGTTTGAGTTCATTTCACCCATTTTCCTCTTGGTATGGGCGATTTTGGAGAGCTTCAAGTGGGAATTTTCATCATCAATGATAAGGTAAGCTAATCCCACCTATTTTGAGTTAAATACATCAATTATGTATGGATTTGAGCATGAAATTTGTAGAAAACTTGGGGTTTGAGGGAAAACCTAGAAAACTAGCATTCTTGGAATTTAACCACGATTTTGGGGATGGATTTAAGAGAAAAATCATATATTTGAGTTCGTGAGTTCATGGGTAAACTTTATCTTCGAGAAATTCCGGAATCCGGCACGTGGGCCCGAGGGCGTTTGGTCAACTCTTCGATCGGGGTTAGGAATTGTTATAAATTGGATTATAATGAGTACCTTAGCATATATTAATGGGTTTAAATAATTATTGACTAGTTTTGGAGCGTTGTGCATCGATTCAAGTCTTCGGAAGGGCGTGGAATGCCGGTTATGGATCTTCGGAGCGAGGTGAGAGTCTCCTTTCTAACCTTGTAAGAGGGAATTGTCCCCATAGGTGAAATAATTGATTATGTGCTCCTATTTGTGGGGGCTACATACGCACGAGGTGACGAGAGTCCGTGCGTAGCTACTATTATGCTATTGTCCGGGTAGTTAGGACCCAAAAACATGCTATACTTGGATTAATTGTGAACCTATTGATAGCTTGAATTGCTTAAGCACATTGAATTAGTAAATGAATTTCTAAAAGGATTAAACTTCATTTTTCTTAAATCGTTAAAAGGGAATTAGCCCTTATTTGGATAAATGTTCCCTGATAAATTCGCAATTGGCCATTTGAGCTTGTATTTCTATGTGTACCTGCGTCGCATGTATGATTTGCGAGCAGGGTATTTGTTTATTTTATGTTTATCGCGTCGCAGGATAGTTCGCGAGCGGGGTAATAGATGCATCTATGCTTCGCGTCGTTCGACCCTCGGCAGTGTACAATTTATTTTCTGTTGGAGCGGGTCGTACGTACCACGATTTTGTATGTTGGGCGATGTAATTTGTAAACCACGCTAGGTAATCATGTTTGTTATTGTATATTTCGTAAGAAGGTGTTTTAATTATAATGGCTATTTCTTTTGATTAAGGAGTAATGAAAATACGGGGTAGCACGTGGGATAGGAAAGGCACCCAGGTCCGCTTGACTGGGGCTACCCGGTCGAGCGCCGGTCATGTCCCTCGGTTTTTAGGGTCGGTGTTATTTGCGCATGCTTGTATTGCTGCCTTGAACTTATTGAAGTTGTTATTGCCTCTTCATGGCTTGAGAATATTTGGATAAATAATAAAAAGGAATTTTTGGAAAACTTCCTATAAAAGAAATAATTGTTTACTTGTTTTCCTCCTATTGGATTAAAAATCATGTTTATAAGAGTCCACGATTTAATGAATTATTGACATCATTATTGGACCATTAGTAAGTGTCGAAGTCGACCATCTCGTCTCTACTTCTTCGAGATTAGACGGGATACTTATTGAGTACACGTTGTTTTCGTACTCATACTACACTTCTGTGCATTTTTGTTGCACAGGTATATGTAACTCTAGTGGCTTACTGAGCGTAGCATCACGGATGATTCGGGGACTAGGTGAGTTGCATTATTCGAGGCGGCCCGCAGCTAGTATAGTCCCTTCCAGTATATTGTATTTACTTTCTGTCCACTGTATTCCGGACGGATGTTGTATTATATCATTTCTTAGAAATTGCTCATGCACTTGTGACACCGGGTTCTGGGATGGTTTTGTAATACTTTGTATTAATTGCTTATTATTTAATTTGAATTGAAGCAGTTGCCTCCTTACTTATGAAATTAGAAGGAAAATCTAGGTTTTCAAAATTGTCTAAATTAGAATCTAATTAAGTATTTTAGTTGGCTTGCCTGACAGCAGTGTCCGGCGCCATCACGACCCTTAGTGGATTTTGGGTCGTGACAATATTCATGGGATTTTGCGACCCGCGTGGCATGTTCAAGTTAGGGGAATATAGTTCTGGCAGCTTGGTTATGTGCAAATGAATTGCAAGGTGTTCTTTATGGTTTCTCCCATGGTTTGAGCCGGATACTTTCTACCGGTGTGAGGAACAGTTGTGTATTATGATTTGTCCCTCGGTGGGAGCAATTAGAAGGTTTCTAACTAACCGGTATATAATTTGCTGGTAATTCAGAATTGATAATGAGATTCTTGTGCTTGTCACATGATGGCATGATGGACGTGGTGTGTTGTGCGGGATTAAGATTTGCATGTACAGGGTGGCAGATCATTCTTAAAGGGAATGTCATGAATTCTGGTTAGAATAGTTAGTTTTGGATAGTTAGATTAATGTTATAACTGCTCGGTAATCCCTGAGAAGGGTGCGTATTTAAAAACAAAAAAGAAAAAAGAAGGGGCGCATTATGTTTGACTAACGGATGTTCATTGATATTACGGCACTCACTTGGTTGATCGACTAATAATATTTAGATTTTGCTATGTAGCATGGAAGAATTACGAAAATATTTATCGTGTGATGATTGTACTTGAGGGACGTGTGAGTCATCTGAGTGTTGAGGTTGTTAGCAGTTACGACGATTTATGTGCTTTATGGATTTGGAGACTGAGAGTTCTCATAAATAGGTTATGTCGTGGTTGTGGATTGCGTATATCGGTCTTGTGTGGTGACTATTGGGGGTTTGGAGACCCGAGTGGATCTTTTATTGCTTAGCATAGTGGATTATGATGTGATATTGGGTATGGATTGGTTGTCTCCGCGTCGTGCTATTCTAGACTGTTACGCTATGACGGTGGTGTTGGCTATGCCGGGGGTGCTACGGATTGAGTGGCAAGGTTCGACGGATTTTGTTCCCAGTAGAGTGATTTCATTTTTGAAGGCCCAGCAGATGGTTGGGAAGGGTTGTCTTTCTTATTTGGCATTCGTGAGGGATGTCAGTGCAGAGACTCCTACCATTGATTCAGTCCCGATGATGAGGGATTTTTTCGGATGTGTTTCCTGTAGACCTGTCGGGCATACCACCGGACAGGGTTATTTATTTTGGTATTGATTTGATGCTGGGCAGTCAGCCCATTTTGTATCCCACCGTATCGTATGGCACCGACGGAGGTAAAAGAGTTGAAGGAGCAGCTTCAGGAGCTCCTTGATAAGGGGTTCATTGGTAGGCTAATATGGATGTGTGTTCTGCAACGAGTTAGCTCTGTTGACTCCAAACTGCTATTGTTGAGAGAGGTGCCATTTGGTTGTTGTTAAGCTTATTCGTGTTTCGAGATTCAATTGTGAGTTACTCTTGTATGCTACGCAGGATTTCGATTCGTTAATTAAATACACAGATGAAATGGTTCTATTTGGGCTTTATAGCGGAATTTGAGTGAGATAGGCATTTGGGTATTGCACAATTGATTGCGCATTGGGTATGTTCTTTTGAGCCAATGTGGCATTGCGTCATTTGCTTCTCCGTGGTAACGGTGATTCACTCTTGGTGCCGAGGTGCAATCAAGTTGATATCATGAGCATCTAACCTGGAAAAAAAATGAGAACAATGAAAAGAGTAACGCAATGTAATACCTAAATACAACATATATAGCGCAAGCAAATAGTCATGATTATTTGCATGTTGTGACCATGCCAGGTGGATTATGTTATTGGCAACTGAGTTGATCTTGCGGTTGATGTTAATGTGATATCTAAAAGAGGTGGATATTGTTATTTGATTCGTGTGTCTTGGTTCTACTACGAATGGTGAGCTCATAGCATTGTGGTTGTGGTAGTGCTTGTTGAACTTGCGAAACAATTCTCTTCTTTGAGACATTTTCCCTTTTTGGGGTACATGGATGGTGCAGCCTTGAGTTATATTGGTGTGGCATGTATATGGAATAGTTGTGTTAATAATATATGGTCATCGGACCTAGAATGTGTAATATCAGATTTGATTACGATATTTGGGAGGATGATATCGAAAGTTGGCTTAGAAAGTGATTATGGTTCTGGTTGAAACGAAAGAGCTCCATGATTTATTGGTTTGTTTGGTGGTTAGGTAATTCCGCGTGTCTCTTTCATTATCGATAGTGTACAAAGGTTTTGTAATGAGGTGTTGTATAATATGGGGTTTAATACCGGTATTGGGTTTGTATTTTGGCAGCTACAGTGATTAGAAACTACTGCAAATATGCGGGTTGTGTGGTATATCATATGATTGCATTTGGAGTTATGGCTAAGGCTTAATACAGCTTGTTAAGACTTATACAGAGTGTGGATGTGAGATTTGGGTCTTCAAAAGAATTTATTTTTTTTGGATGTTGGAAATTGGATTCCAAGGTATATGGACTAATGTTAAATTAGTTACTTTCTGTTACGTGGTTTCGTCAGGCCTATATGGAATAGGGTGACATGGGATCACCCTCGGGTATGTGTGTGGAACAACGATTTAAAAGCTTAGGAACAATTCTTAGCCCGTTCGAGGACGAACGTATGTTTAAGTGGGGGAGAATGTAAAGACCCAACCGGTCCTTTTGGGCATTTACGCTCCTTTCTACTATTTGAAGTCTTGAATAGCTTCATACGATGTAGTATGACATGTGTGAATTGTCGGTTTTGATTTTCAGTTATTTCGGAGTTAGTTGGGAAGAATGAAATTTAAGGTTCAAAGCTTAAGTTTAAGGGTTGACCGGATATTGACTTTTGTACAAATGACTCCGGAATGGAGTTTTGACGGTTCCAATAGCTCCATATGATGATTTCAGACTTAGGAGTGTGTCCGGATATTTATTTCAAAGACCGTAGAATAAATTGAAGCACTTTGACAAAAGTTGGAAAACGGAATACATAAGTTTGACCGATAGTTGACTTTTTGATATCGGGGTCAAAATTCAATTCCGGAAATTGGAATAGCTTCTTTATGTCATTTATGACTTGTGTGCAAAATTTGAAGTCATTCCGGATTGATTTGATAGGTTTCGGCATTGAATGTAGAAGTTGGAATTCGTTAGTTTCCGTGAAGCTTGAATATATGTGTGATTTGTGTTTAATTGTTGTTTGATGTGATTTGAGACATCAACTAAGTTGGTATGATGTTATAGGACTTGTTGGTATAATTGGTTGAAGTCCCGAGGGCCTCGGGTGGATTCCGGATGGTTAACGGAATGTGATTTAGAATGTTTCGACGTGTTTCTTCAAGAATAAGTGGTATCACATTAAGCTAATGAGCTCCAAATTCAGTTTTGATTGAAGCATTAGATCCGTATTGAAATTTCGGAGCCACAAAGTGAGTCGTCGAATTCGGACATCGTATGAGAGAGTTATGCCAATTTTCGTGTCGGAAAAAATAATTTCCCATTGCGAGCGCCCAGGGTAGCGCGGGGCGCTATCCCTGGTGCCAGGATTATTTTTGGCTACTGGAACCAGCCCCCGGAACCACCTGTGGCGCCCAAATAGTAAAACTCTATAAAACGGGGGTTTCGGCCATTTTTACACATTTGGAGCTATGGAGCTCGGTTTGGGCGATTTTCAGAGACAAAGTTCTCCACAAAACTTGGGGTAAGTGTTCTTGACTCCCTTGTAATTATATTCCACGAATTAGTCTTCATTTTTGGCGTTAGATTATTGATATTTCAAGAGAAATGGAGGAATTCTCTAAAATTCCATAAAAGTGTATTTTTGGGAGTTAAACATCGACCCGGAGTCGGATTTGAGTAAAATTGGTATGGTTAGACACGTAATTGAATGTGTTGTCAGACTTTGTATATTTCATCGGATTCCGAGACGTGGGCCCCATGGGCAATTGTTGGGTTAATTTTAGATTTTGTTGGAAAATTAGTATTTTCATATGGAATTAATTCCTATAGTATGTATTGAATGAATCGAGTTAATTGTGACTAGATTCGGGACGTTTGGAGGCCAATTTGAGAGGCAAAGGCATTGCGGAGTAGGATTTTTGTTCGGATTGAGGTAAGTAATGATTGTAAATCTAGTCCTGAGGGTATGAAACCCCGAATTTCACATCGTTGTGCTACTTTGAGGTGACGGACACGCTAGATAACGAGCGTGGGGTCGTGCACCGTTGGGGATTGTAACTTGGTCCGTCCCGTACGACTATTAAGTCGCGTATTTGATTGAAAACTATTTGATACTATTGTGTTTTGGAAAGTATTACTATGTTTTGGGGCTGAATGCCATATTTGGGCCTTGCGCCAACTATTTGGACCCTTAGGGGCTTTTTACTACTATTCCTCACTGTTTTTGACTTAATATCTGTACTTAGTCATGCTGTATTTTACTGATTTCATAACTCAGTCGTTTTTACTCCATTTTGATACTTTAAATGATATTTTGGGCTGAGCATTCTATTTTACTGTTAGCCCGAGTGGCTTGAGAGATTTGTGACTGCGTGAGGCCGAGGGCCTGTGTTGTGAGGATATTATGGGGTCGGGTTGCACGTCGCAGCAGGTTGTTACTGAGTCATGATATTGTGAGGCCGAGGGCCTGATTGATTTATGCCACTAGGTGGATTGTTGTTATTATGAGGCCGAGGGCCTGACTGATTTATGCCACAAGATGGCTTGTTATAGCGCTTGGACTGTAGGAACCCCTCCAAGAGTATGTACACCCCTAGTGAGCGCGGATACCCAGTGTGAGTGATGTGATGTAGCCCGAGGGGTTGTTGTTGATTTCTATTGTTGCCCGAGGGGCTGTTATTGATTTCTGTTGTCGCCCGAGGGGCTGTTGTTGATTTCTATTGTTACCCGAGGGGCTATTGTTGACTTCTATTATTGCCCGAGGTGCTGTTATTGATTCATGTTATTGCTCGAGGGGCTGATTACGAGTGATTGTGAGATAGCCCAAGGGGTTGGTTATGTTGATATTATGCCCGAGGGGCGGTTTATGTTTTATGTCTTGCCCAAGGGGCTGTTTGTGATTTATGTTGCCCGAGGGGCTGATCATGTTTTCACTATTTTACTCACTATTTTATCACTTAAATATTGAAAAGTTATTGAAAGACAGTTTCAAAGGATTTTTACTAAAATTTGATTTTAACGAGACGACTTGATTTATATACTGTTTTGGGAAACATCATGTACTCATTGTGGTGTTATGACGTGGATTATGTATTTTTTACTGCTCAGTCTTTTATTTACTCTTATTACTTATTGAGTTGGCGTACTCACATTACTCCCTGCACCTTGTGTGCAGATTCAGGTATTTCTGAACCCGGTAGCGGGTATTAATTACTTAGTGGCAGGTTAATCAGAGTTAGCAAGGTAGCTGCCTGGCGATCGCAGCCCTGCTTTCCTCCCTCTACATTCTTCCATAGTTATATTTATTGATTTTCCCGGCCATGCTGGTCTTATATTGTCAGACAATGGTAGTAGGTGCTCATGACTAGTGACACCCCGATGTCGGGCTTGTGTATTTATTCCGCACTAGTTATTTAGACTTATGTTATGAGATTTCTTGTCAATTAATGGCTTAAAAACGACTTTTATAGAATAATGTTTTGATTTGGGAATTGTGTCGGCTGCCTAGTTTCACGATAGGCGCCATCACGACCGGATCAGTTTTAGGGTCGTGACAACATGCCTCCATATAATCAATGCCATGATATTTGCAAATTTTCTTGTGCCACAAGTCATCGTTATGTCTATAGACTTAAAACCTGAAATGACTACATCCACCACAAAAGAACATGTCTCCATATAATCACTGCCATGATATTTTCAAATGTTCTTGTGCCACAAGTCATCTTTATGTCAATAGACTTGATTTTACATTTCACTTTCAAGTGTTGGAACTATCCGTCCAACTTTACAATTTTTAGGTGAAATTAATTTTTATTGTGTAATTTTTCATTTGGCCAATCATTTATCTGTCCAAATTTCATGACAGATTTGAACTCAAGATCCTCATCAATATTAATAATATTGAGCGCTATATTATATCAACAATATCGTCGATGATCATTTTATATCGGTTCCATCATCACTCAATAAAGACATAACTTATCGAGATCTTATTATTTTCAGGTACCTAAGCCTCTCCAATGAGGTCTTATAAAGTGTTATGTCGTGGTGCTCTTATAGAGCACTTGCTTCCTTATTATGACCATCTTTATCATTTGCTCCTCTCCTTCTTCAAGGAGTTTTATCTTTGGGACCGATTAGTATATTATGTGTGTTCCATAGACTAGGTCCATCATGGAGTTTATTCTATTTGGAGCATTAGCAGCTGAAATATAAAATTTAGCTTTAGGGTTAGCAAATATGCATGGCAATATTTTGCAAATGAATTATCACTTGAACTTCAAGTTCATATTTTCTTGTACGAGGATCTAAGTGTACTCATAATAATTTATTTCATGTATTACTTTTTCAGTTGCTCATTTTTCTCTCCCCTAATGCTGGGACCACCAACACATATCCCCAACTTTCTTTGGGGATCCATCTTTGTGCATTGTGGTGAAACAATTAAACCATATAGCATATCCATATTTCTAGATGGAAATTATTTGATTCCCGACCCTGAACCAATTAAGATAGGGAGAATTTATCATAACTTGTTGGCTAGATGCATACAAGTGCTGCTGTATATTAAATAATACATCTCATACCAAATTTCTATTTGGAAGTTTTGTTCTCATAACCAATGGTTTAGCTATAATTGGAGGCATACAATTTCTGCTAAACCAACTTGGATTTAAACCAGCATTATCAGGATAAATCATCATAATTTACATTCTGGAACTATTCTCCAATAATTTGAGCAAGCAACCTTACAAAAGTCAAACTGTAAGTTGATAACAAACGCACATATGAATATACAATTTTATTCGTTCCAGAAATTAAGGGATTCAATCCCAACCTTAATTGGTATATCATGAGAATAAACAGCACAAGAGAATTCTTGAAGGATCTTCTATTTCTTCAATATATGCCAATGTGAATTCTCAATTAATTTTTTTTATCATAATTGAACCGGGATGGCCAACTGGTCATGCCAACTAATATTTGTTATAGTAAACCTCTAGTTTACTTGTGACATGTGATTGCATTATCATGCTTATACTTGTGTAGTACAAATAGAAGAAAAGTCGGGTATCCTTTTATATTTACCCGGTATCATTATAGTAATATGAAGATATTCAATCTTCCTTTCACTTATTGTCTCAACATGCCAATCACTTTCGCTTATTCTTTTGAAACTCAAAAAGTTTCTTTTGAGACTTACTACAATCAATGTCATGAACAATTTTATTCATCCAGGTAGTAACAAATTAGTTCTTCCGGAGCTCTTTATTAATTTTATACTACAAGATATTTTGTCACACCATCCATATGGTTAATGTCTCCTTCACGGAGAAAATAATGTCATAATAATTGTCATGGTCAAAATTATCATAAGCAAAATCATTTCTTGCTTTATCTTTGCCTTTAATAACCTTTTATAAGGCATGACAAAATATTTTTGGCGTACCACATGTACGCCACCAATCACATATCCATGAAACCACGCAATAATATATATTTTCTTTCTTTTTCTCAAACCTCCCTTAGAGATGAGTTGTGTGGTATTCATCCAATCATGCAAAAATACGTCTTTATTCATTACTTTTATTACATATTGCCACATTCACCTTCACAACAGGTCTGCATTCTTAGTGCTTATCACAAGTTACATTTTCAGAGAATTGACCATAATTATCTGAACGTGCGTCATATTTACAAACCATATTGATACACATTTCCTTCACCTTTGAAGGTTTATTTTGAGAACCCATTGTTCTCCTTTTTACAATTACCATAATGATGACTATTATTATTTTGATCTTTGGCACGCCCACATTCATTGGTCAACCACTTGTCTTCATTTAGACTTATTATGCATCGCTATCACATTCACTTCAAGAATGGAGCAAATCAAGTGGGACAAGCTTCATGCTTTTTTATGAAAACTATATTATTTTTCTTTAGTCATTACTATATTTTCAATATGGTGCATTAGGACCCAAACTCAATGCCTTATCCATATAAATGCATGTTAGGACTTAAACCAAACTCTTATCATCATGGTGCGCCAGGACTCAAACCCGATGTCTTATCCTCATGGTGCGCTGGGACTTAAATCCATCGTCTTACCCTCATATAATATTTATCACAAATTGTCTCATTCACTTCTAGGAATGGAACATAATTTTATGTAGCCACATAATAAAATCTATCATAAAAAATAAGTAAATAGAAATGATAAGAGCTATTATCAATAAAAATATGATGGAGTACAAACTCGTGCACTAGTGTCTTACATATAAACATGTCAAAACAGAGAGTCACCATGTAGCGTTATTACTATGTGATGTGTTAATGTAAACTAATGCATGGTGGTTACATAAAATGTACACAAGAATTGAAACACATAACTATATATACTTAACTTCAGAAAGCAAATTATCTTAAGTAATAACTATTGCTAGCATATTCTGTTTTTATACAGAAGGTGTCAAAAATAGGCTAGTAAAACATAATGATATCACTTTGTCAATTATCAACATAAAAAAATATTGCACCTAATTAGATTAGGCCATCGATCTTAAAGTACTCGTTCACACAAAAGATGATTCTAAATCAAATGTTACATTACACCTAACATGACCAGAATGCCTTTTAATGTTTCACAGAGATCTTTTAATATCATAACAAATTAATAGCATGAGGTTATATTTGTATGAGATCAATCTTAGAACTAGGAATAAAATTAGCAGACATATACAACCATACAAGCATGAAAACTTAAAATCCAAAGCTTGCTATTTTCTAACCAAAGCAACTACAAATCTTAAATTTTAACATAAGCTAAATACACAATTTATGGTATAATTAAAAATAATACTCATAGCTGGACAGTAAGAAGCAAACTCAATATTGATATGACATACGAAATGCCCACGTTTTATTGGCTCAACCAAATTGATTCAAGATTGTCGGTTATTCATAGTTCCATCATGAAATGGGCTATCCTTTCAATTTGGTTAGATTTTCGTGTTGATAACGTGTTAAGAAACTAAGCTCAAAATAATAATATAAAACAAGAAAATAGACAAGAATGTAGAGAGAAAGAGAGGAGATTCTTATTTCATCAGGTGGTTTCCAAGTATATACAATATCATTTCTCATCCTCTATTTATAGTATTATATAGAGGTATACAAAAGAATATCATAAACATGACATTAAACATTTGAGATCATGGAGGAAGATCATGGGGAGGTTATGGAGGTATGAGAGTCACAACCATAATGGTAAGAAGTAGTGGGAGGTTAATGGAGAAGAGTAGTGGGTGTTATTCATTTAGGAGTTATAGACATCCACCATAATATAATGTTTTGTAACAATTTAAAACTTATATAATACAGCTTTATACGTTGTATACCTTCTAAATACATAATTCACATAATTATACCCAAAGGTGAATTGTATACCTCGAATGTTAGGATAACTGACTTATATTGTTGTATACTATCAGGTGACGTTTGGTTGACCTTTCAATAGAGTTAAAGGATGTAGTGCAGTGGATGGGACTGCTCTTCCCTTAACCAGAGGTCTCGAGTTCGAGCCCAGGGTATGAAAAAAGCCTCGGTAGGGAGCGCTTCCCCCCGAGTGGGGCCCTACGCGGCGCGAATCCGGATATAGTCGGGCTCCAATGCGAGTACCAAACACCGAGTGGAAAACCAAAAAAAAATCATCAATACAAGGAATTGGCATAACAGTACATTGTTTGGTTGGTGTTTCAGGAAAAAAAAATCTTGGTATAAAATTTAGTATATCTAATACAATGTTTGGTCCTGTAATGAACCCGAATTCACAACACAAAGTAAACGAGGGAGATGATAGGTTTAATTCATAAACTCAAAGAGTCAATCATTACAATGACATAAACTAGAACTAAGAAGGAGATTCAGAAAAGAAGAATAGAGAGAGCCAACGAAGAACATAAAGAGATAGTCTAGATGGACAAGCCAGAAGAACGGAGATGAGAGGGAAACAGAGTTCTCAACAATATGCCTAATCTCAAAATCACCGGCCACTACTCTTTTAATAGAATAGTTCTTGGGCTCACTACTCGATCCGTATCCCAAATTAGCCTAACCTTATTGCTTGTTCTCGGCCCAATAGCTCTTCTCAGCCCAGTAGCTATTTGTGTGTTGATATCCTTATTGGGCTGGGGTTGATTCATAACAATACTCCCTCCTAAAAAGAACCTTGTCCTCTGTCACGATCCAAAATCCAACTAGTCGTGATGGCACCTAACCCAACCCACTAGGTAAGCCAACTAACAACTATCCGATTCCAATGAAAATAATAAAAATAATTAAATAGAGAAGTTAACTGAATCTTAAACATTCCCCAAGTCTGGTGGCACAAATAATGAGCTTCTAAGAATAGAATTTACAAGCTGGTATGAAATAAATACATCATCTATAAGTACATAGACAGAGTTTTATGAATCTAAGGCTACCATGAACAAAAGGCAGCTGCAACCGGAACGCAGCTACGACTTCAAGTCCAGCTCCCGTCGAACACAGCAACATCATCAGTCATCATCTGCACGTAAGGTGCAGAAGTGTAGTATGAGTACAACCCACCCCATGTACTCAATAGGTAACAAACATAACCTTAGGTTAAAAGTAGTGACGAGCTGGAACAAGGTCGGGTGCAACACCAATAGCCAACAATAGTTCATAACAACGTAAAGCAAGTAATAAAAGAAGTAACTCGGAATTTAAGATGTTCAACTTATTCATAGTTCCCGAAAAATAGTTCCGCTTTTCAAGTATATCAGTGAAAACCCAAATCCTTTACCGAAACCGTCGAAAATAGGGGTAAGTTTGAAAGCTGTAATTTTTCCCAAAAAACCTTTCAACAAGTAAATGTTTCATTTTCAGATAGCATGAGGAAAGTACCTCCATATGCCTACATATCAATATACAGGTAAAATCATAAATGCCACCAAAATCGAGTAGCAGAAGGAAATGCATCTCTATGCATGTATCTCAAGATTGCATGTCAAATGCAATGCCTCTCAGTGATGAACTCATGTACTCACACTCTCAAAGTACTCAATCTCACTGTCTCGCATTCTCTCTTACCGTGCTCGATACTCAGCATATTCAATCACTCAGCAGTGTATAATACTCGTTGGGGCGTGCAATCTGATCCACATATATATAGCCATAAGTCTCGTTGCGGGCTGCAACCCGATCCATATACATATATATATATAATCAACTCGCTCACCGGGGGTGTGTTTAGACTCCGGAGGGGTTCCTTCAGCCCAAGCACTATCACAAATCAATAAAATCCACTGCAGCGTGCAGCCCGATCCCATAAAATGTAATCAATGTAACATGCTACGGCATGCAGCCCGATCCCATAATATCACTCTCACTCAGGCCCTCAGCCTCACTCAGTCATCAATTTCTCCAGTCTCTCGGGCTCACAATGCCATGAACTAGCCCAAAATGATGATATGATGTGTCAATAAATGGTAACAGAGACTAAGATATGATATGTATATGAACACGTATGACTCAGTATGTAAAGCAATGAAAGCAGATAGCTCAATAGCAAAAATGACTTCAGTGGGTCCCAACAGGATAAGCATGTAGCCTAGGCATGATTTCTAACATGTATCACAACTCAATAGCTCAAGCACGTAGAGATTTTACGGTTACTAATAAGATCAGGTAACTACACAATATCACATAAATAACGGAGTCACTATTCACATGGTGCATGCCCACACACCCGTCACCTAGCATATGCGCCACCTCAGTACGAATCACTTAGCACGTAATTCGGGGTTTCATACCCTCAATACCAAGTTTAGAAGTGTTACTTACCTCGAACGAGCCAATTCCAATACCGAGCAAGCCAAGTGATGCTCCAAAAATGCCATTCCGCGCATTCCGACCTCTGAATGGCTCGAAACAAGCCAAAAATAAATCAAATACATCAAACAAAGCTGAAGGAACCAATCCCAATCGACAAAAGTCAAATCTTGAATCAAAAGCCCAAAATCAGCCAAAAAGTCCAACCCGGGCCCGCACTTCGGAACCCAGAAAAACTCACAAAATACGACAACTCATTCAATTACGAGTCCAACCATACTAGTTTCATTCAAATCCGACTCCGAATCAATGTTCAAAACCCAAAAATTTGCATTATGAAACTTTATGCTAAAACCCCCAATTTCTCTTTAAAATTCATCAAGCAATTATCAAAAATGAAGATAGATTCATGGAATAAAAATCAAAACCAAGTGTAGAACACTTACCCCAATCCTTGTGATGAAAATTTCTCAAACAATATCTCAACTCGAGTCCCACATCTCAAAATATGATAAAAGAACCAAAGCCTCGATTTATAGTATTCTGCCCAGTATTTTCGCACCTGTGATACATTAGCCGCTTCTGCGGCGTCGCTTTTGCGACCAAAAACACGCTTCTTCGGAGAAGCACTGGAGGTTTGCCTTCGCACCTGCGGTAGAAACTCCGTTGCTGCGCACACGCAGGTGCGAGTCCAAATTGCGCTCTTGCGTTGATGTTCGCTTATGCGCCCTTCTCACCGCATCTGCGCCTTCGTAGAGGCGAATGAACCTCCGCTTCTGCGGACTCCTGCTCCCAGCAACACTTCTGCTCCTGAGACTCCTTTGTCACTTCTGCGACCATCGCACCTGCGCAAACCAGCCGCAGGTGCGGTCACACCAGAACCATCAGCAACCAGCAATGCAAACATAAAGAAAAATGACCTGAAATCAATCCAAAACACGCCCGAGCCCCTCGGGACCCCGTCCAAGTATACCATTAAGTCCCATAACATAACACAGACCTACTCGAGGCCTCAAAACACACATAACAACATCGAAACGACGAATCACACCTAAATTCAAACTTGATGAACTTTAAACTTTTCAACTACAATAACTTGTGCGGAAACATAGCAAATCAACCCGGAATGAACCCAAATTTTGCACATAAGTCCCAAATGACAAAACGAAGCTATTCTAATTCCCGGAATCACAATTCGAATTTGATATCAAAAATTACACTCCCGGTCAAACTTTCCAGAAGTCCAACTTTCGCCATTTCAAGCCAAATTCAACTATAGACCTCCAAATCACATTCTGGACACGCTCCTAAGTCCAAAATCACCCAACGGAGCTAACGAAACAATCAAAAGTCCAATCCGAGATCAGATAGTAAAAATTCAAACTTGGTCAACTCTTCCAATTTAAAGCTTTCTTGTTGAGAATCATTCTTCCAAATCAGTTCCGAATAACCTGAGAACCAAAACCGACGATTCGCATAAGCCATAATACAACATACGGGAATATTCATGCCCTCAAACCACCGAGCAAAGTGCAAATACTCAAAACGACCGGTCGGATGGTTATATCCTCAAGGTTCGAAGACAATGATAACATAGTGGTGGCGTTCACTGATGGAGCTTGAAGTAACGTTGTGGAACAATCTACATAGGAAAATGCAATAACCACATCTCCAAAAGTCTTAACAAAGTTACTTGTCCCCAACCATGTTCGTGAGAGTTCATAAGCAAAGCCTCCACCACTACTAAGGTATTTGATCTGCTCACTAGTACTACCAGATGTAGCCTTGGAGACTGTCAATGAAGCCTTCTTTTTAATATCAAACTCCACAATTTGTAGCAAGTAAACAAAACCAGCCACAATCACACAGTGAATTTGCTCCCCATGGCTTGCTCGGATGTTTAAAATTTTCCAATTATTGTGGTACCCAATTGATGCCAACTGAAAGTTGGTAATTCTGTTATAAAAGAGTCCAACCAACTCAGTTATACAACAGCTCCTGGCTACTAAAAGCAACTCTCCTGGTGCATTCCACAACTTTGGATACATTGATTTCCTTGACAGTAGAGGAAAGCTCGTCTTGTTTACTACAATTTGAATGGACAACTCAACAAAAATAGATGAATCAATAATATGGGAATGTCTAATTTTCCTTCTTTGTCATCTCAACTCTATCTACCCCAATAATAACTTGCTCGTCATCTCTCCTAAACTCAAAAAGCTCATCTCCGTTCTCCTCGTCATGGCCCTCCTCGATGAGGTTTGTGCCATCTTGCAACCTGCTGGTCAGTTTGACATCTGAGATAGTGTTCCATGAGATCAAGCCGACGTGTATTTCTGTTGACATGGCAATAGGCGAGATTGCTACTCTATAGCTCAAGGTTGGTTTTCTTTTCTTCCCAACGCTATCTTGTGGCTTCATTGTAAAATGGTCCTTTTCACCCCTCGCTATATTTTTCACAACCGTATTAAGAACATAGCAGAAATGACTATATAGAAG
The DNA here is from genome assembly GCF_001879085.1 of Nicotiana attenuata. NCBI lineage: Eukaryota > Viridiplantae > Streptophyta > Magnoliopsida > Solanales > Solanaceae > Nicotiana > Nicotiana attenuata. The sequence continues at coordinate 596,020 of NW_017670464.1, read as the reverse complement.
AGTCAACTTCACTTCATTTAATTTATCCAAAACCATGTTACCCTCGAGAGCTTCATACTTGACTAGAAAATCGTCAAGAACATTACTAAAACTGTGTTCCCACTCTAATATGTGTTTGAAATCTGCCACCAAAATGTCATGTTTTACATCAAAATACTCATCTAAGATTGGACTATATTCTTCCCCTGCAATTAAAGGACCCGTGAATGCAATGTAGTTATAGATAACATAGAACCCATTGGACAAGTAGGAATTCACACACCATGTTTGTCCAAGATCCTACACTTTACTCGTAGGTTAGAATATGCAAATAAGGAAGACTTGCTAGTACATCCCAGCAAAAGTAGTTCCTCTACGTTCTTAATATACCTTGGCTTGAGTAAAACTTCACCACCTGCTTCTGTTATAACCTTGAGTACGTATTTCGCGGAAGTATCCTTATCCAAGTATTGCACCGTAGTTTCATCATGCCAGGCAAACAATAAAACAAGAAGGTTCAGTCTCCAAGGTAATACCATGGCTCTTGGTTCCAACTCTGTCAAGTCGGATGAAGAGTCATTTTCAGCATTATAACAGTAATGAAAGGCTGGAGATGTAGTTCCAGGCAACATCGAATCTAAGTGCAAAATGTAGGCATTCAAACACCATTCTTTTCCGGGATCCCACATTGTAGTCATGGAGTTAATATTTGCAAAGAAGAAAAATATGTCAGCAGGTCCCTTCAATAGTAGTGGCTCTACATTCACAGTATAACCTGTTAGAGACTTGAACTTGAAACCTATTCCTGGATCTCCTACACAAAAACCCGTCGTAATTCTACGAACAATGACCACAACGAGATTTACACCAGGATTAAATGGAAATTGATTCGAAAGACGTTGATTAGTGAAAGTGTTATCAATACGACAAGCTGATTTCTCAGGTATTTCCTTGAAATCGTTCACAACTATGGTCGAGTAATCCATACATGTACTATCGAATTTCATTGAGAAAGCAATATGCAGTACACTCACCACCAATAGAATACCTTCATCATGTTCTACTGCCCCACTAGCGTTTCCATACTCAACATCCGGTATCGTTTCATCCGAAGGCATTTTACCTGTCGAAATTCCATCCCCTTTCTCCATAAAAAGTTTATCAAGAGATAGATTCACAATAGTTTCTAGTCCCATGAAAAAGTCAGCAAGACACATGTCTTCCAAGACCTCAGATTCAGTTTGCCGTTCACTAGAGCCACGATCAAGAGAAGTCGTATTAACGTACCTCTCTAGTCTCTAGAATATCTCTATGGGAACTGTCATCTAATAGTTGGACTTTGCAGCTTTAAGGAATTGTAGCTTCGGCATCAGGCAGTTCGATTGGAGCATCTGATTGCACCTCTTTGAACACCTTAGGTCAACCACTATGTAACATGTCGTCGAACACCTTAGGTGATTGATTATCGTTCAAATCAGCTACAAAGTGAGAGATAGAGATGTGTGCATCTGTGCTTTGCCACGCTGCTTTAACAGAAGAAGTTTCATCCACTGCTTTGGTGAAAACTCCAGCAAACTTTTCACACATGCTTCGCTTCTGAGTTTCCAACTTTGAGTGTAGATTCAAGCCCATAGAAGTTGGAATTATGACTCAAATCAGGTAAGGGAGATACCTGGGCTTCAGACGAACACAAAGTAGAATAACTAAAGTAGCTATGATAAGTCAGGGACGAATCAACCACACTTTTATTGGAATCTGCGAAGGTCCATTTTCGAAATCGCAAAAACAATTTCTCCTTGAAGTGGTTCCAATCGTAGAACTGTTTGTTACGATGTAGCCGACCAAACCAAGCGAGGGCCTCACCTTCTAGGTAGAAGTAAGGAAGAGGTAACCAGCCTTCCTCGGAGAAGCCAAGAAATTTGAAGTAATGCTCCGCCCGATAAACCCAGCTCTCTGGGTTGCCATTGCTGAATTTATCCAGTATCACAGCTGCCATTGGAGTCCGAATCCATGAAAAGCACCAATGTAATGAACTCGAATTCACAACAAAAAGTAAATGAGGGAAATGATAGGTTTAATTCATAAAGTCAAAGATTCAATCATTACAATAACATAAACTAGAACTAAGAAGGATATTCATAGAAGAAGGATAGAGAGAGTCAAGGGATAGTCCAGATGGAGAAGCCAGAAGAACAGAGACGAGAGGGAAATAGAGTTCTCAACAATATGCCTAATCACAAAATCACCGGCCACTACTCTTTTAATAGAATAGTTCTTGGGCTCACTACTCAACCGGGTCCCAAATTAGCCTGACCTTATTGCTTGTTCTCGGCCCAATAGCTCTTCTCAGCCCAATAGCTATTTGTGTGTTGATATCCTTATTGAGCTGGTGTTGATTCATAACAGGTCGGCTTTTTTATTTTCTTCGTATATAATACCCATATAAGTTATTGAGAAAGTTTATGTATTATTTATGCGAAGTAGAAAGTGAAATAAGATAACATATATTACTTAGATTAGAACATTATAGTGAAAAAACTAACCCTCCTAATAGTGAACAAAATTATTTTTTTACTAAAAATTAATTAAACATTTTGAATTATTATAAGTTATTTGTAATAAAATCAAACTAAATATCCAACAAGAACCCACATTATACTTTTTACATAACTAATCCTTGCATAATAATTTTTATATTGCTAATTCATGCATAACTAATCTCTATATTATTAATCACGACATAATTTGTATCTAAAACAAATGAACCTTTAAAGTATATACAACAACAAGCCCGGTAAAGTCCCACAAGCGGGATCCGGGGAGGGTAGTGTGTACACAAATCTCAACCCTACCTTGAGAGGGTAGAGAGGTTGTTTCTGATAGACCCTCGACTCGGGAAAGAAGAAAATAAATAGTAGAGACAAGCAATACCAATATAAAGGTCCTGAAAGATAATAAGAAACATACTAAGAGCTAGAAATAGATGGAAGGAAGCAGTAGCAATAAGTATCAACCACAACAAGAAACTAAGAAACCTACAGAGACGATAGTATGAAAACACGTAAAATTAGCAATCTAAGAACAAGAAACACTACCAAACTAACCCTAATACCCCTGTACGGATTAAAAAGCGCTCGACTACCTACTAACCTTCTACCCTGGTTCTCGATCTCCCCACTTTCCTATCAAGGGTCATGCCTTCGGTAAGCTGAAGCCGCGCCATGTCCTGCCCGATCATCTCTCCCAAATGCTTCTTTGGCCTCCCTCTATCTCTTCTCAAACCCACCAAAGCTAACCGCTCAAGCCTCCTTAATGGGGCATCTTGGGTTTCTCCTCTTCACATGCCCGAGCCAGCTAAGTCTTGCTTCTCGCATCTTGTCCTCCACGGGAGCCGCACCTACCTCTACCTGGACATAGGGCGGATTTACAAGGACGGGTATGGGTTCACGTGAACCCATGCTCCCGTCCCTAGACTGTATATAGCACTGTAATTCTTCTGGTATATTACTTAATTAGATCTGAGTGAACCCATCCACAAGATGCCACTTGGTCCATTGCTGTGTGCCCCGTTGATAGTCCAGGTTAGGGTTTTTAATCCCCTGTCTTTTGTTTCCCTTTATATTTTTTTGTCTTTCTTTTTCTAGTCCTTGTCTTCCTTTTCGTTCTTTTCTTTTTTGGTTTCATTTTGTGGTTCTTCTTTTATTGTTTTATCTTTTCTTTATTTCATGTTTATTCTTTTAATTTTTTTTTCTTTTCTGTTTTGATTCATTAAAATTCACATCTCATTACCTCTCTTTCTCTCTCACTTTTTTTACGAACGATAGTCATCCTTAACTAATTTGTTTATCATTTCTCTCATTCATATTTTCCTTCGAATTTTCTTTTTGATTTGTGAACTGAGTTGTCTTCAAATAACGTTGCTATTATTAATTACTTTTAAGGTATAAAATTTGTTAAGAACAATTGTAAATTGTATGATATTTCCTTGTGATAATAGTATTAACCTCGGTTTGCTCGATAAGTTATTGTCATTGCAAAATTTTGATGGAATCAAGCTAGACGGTAGTATAGATAGTGCACCCATAAAATCCTGGATACACCTCTGCCTGGACATTTTCATTCCTAATCTTATCAAACCTAGTATGCTCGCACATCCATCTCAACATCCTCATCTCCACTACTTTCATCTTCTGGGTATGAGAATTCTTGACTAGCCACAACATAGTCGGTCTTACCACCACTCTGTAGAACTTGCCTTTAGTTTCGGTGGTATATTCTTATCGCAGATAACACCGGAAGCTAGCCTCTATTTCATCCACCCGCTCCGATACGATGTGTGACATCCTCATCAATCTCCCAATTCCCTTTAGAAATAGCTATATAAATTGTAATAATGTTCAAAATGAGCATTTTTGAGTAATTATTTTTTGATTGCACGGGTATTTTCTTTGATTTTACTTATTTATCCTAGGGAATATAAATGAAATACTCAAAATAGTTGATTTACGGCTTCTATAACTTTTCTCTATAGGACTAATTGCACATACCTCCCTTAATTTTTCCAAAATGTGTAATATGGAAAATTTTGATAGATATTTACAAATACAATTTAAAAAATATGTAAAACGCACATGTGAAATACCATTTACATGTATTTCTGAGTGTTATTAGTTTAAATTGTATTTTAAAAATAGGCGAAATACATAAAGCGCCCCTTCAGTTGTCCTCAACGATCATTTGAACACCTTAACTGAAACCATTTCCAGCTAGACACTTCATGTGACTATTAAGTAAATCAAATAGACACCCCAGTGCGGCATACCAGATGCGTGAGTTACACTTGCCAAATGAGCCAATCAATGAACGACACGTGTAATTTGTAATTAAAACTTAACACAAATTAACCAAAAAAACAAAATGACTTTAAAGAAGAAAAACCCTTTTCCAGCGCCCTTCCCCCCCCCCCCCTCCAACTTCATCTTCTTCTTCCAAACCAAAACCAACGCCACCCCCACCGTAAGGTTTACAAAATCCAAAATTGGTCTTTTAAATCCTTGAAACCATCACATCACATCACAGCTGTTCCTTAGACACGGTATCTTCTTTAGCCCTAGCCACAAATTTGAGAGGGGCAGTAGAAAGCCTTCTCATTCTTGAAATACCCATTGCCGCACAAAAGTTGGAATGTGGAGCTAAAAGGTCTGGAGTTGCACAAGAAATTATCACTAACGCCTTCGTGATCTTTGTCGGCTCCGTCGCCCGATGCCAGAGCGGGGTTCTCGTTACTGGTTTTGGTGCTTTTTAGTTGGAATTTCTCTGTTCCTCTCTCCATTTTGCTGTATTAAGGCATTAAAATCTTGAAGAGGGTATGTTTGTTCAATTGCTAGGATGATGAGGTTGGATTGGAACTGATTTGATTTTTTTGTGTTATTCTTGTATATGAGATTGTTTAATATGGTGAAGTAATTAATAGGTATAATTCTTGATTTTTTTTTTTTTCTGCCAAACATCCGGCCACTGCTCCGGTGGTAGCTTAAGGTAGTGGAGCTACTTATGTTGGGGTGAGGAAGGTTCACATGAAACTTTGGTGAAAAACGTCTAATATTATTGCTGACAGATTTTTGAGTGAGAAAAAAATAACAATGTGGGACCTGCTTTCAAAATTTAATTTAATTGAATTCTAAAACAAAAAAGAAAAAGTCTGATAAAACCTCACGCGCCCAAACGCAATTAAAATACACGTAACTTGTCATGTCACTGTGAAGTGTCTACTAGATATACTTAACAGTCACTTGAAGTGTCTAACTGGAAATGGTCTCAGTTGAGGTGTTCAAATGATCGTTGAGGACAACTTAAATGGACCATTTTTGTATTTCGCCTTAAAAATACATATTTATAATAGCATTTCAAAAAAGTAACTTATACCCATTGTAAGCTGAACACACTTTGACTTATAAATTTTAATGAATGTGACTTATGAATCGCAATATTATAAATTGTGATACTACAAAATTGGACTTATAATCGCGCCGGTTATCGAATGCAACTTATAAATCACAATTTACAAATGCAACTTATAAATTTGAATGACTAATAGCCCGTTTGGCCAAGCTACAAAAATCAGCTTATTTTGAGAAATGCTTTTTTTGAAAAGTGCTTTTCTCAAAAGTACTTTTGGTGAGAAGCAGTTTGTGTTTGGCTAATTAGTTTGAAAAGCACTTCTGAGTAGCAATTAGTGTATGGCCAAGCTTTAAAAAGCTGCTTCTAAGTGTATTTTTCTCAAAAGTGCTTCTCAAAAAAGTGCTTTTGGAGAGAAGCTACTTTTTTCTGCTTCTCCAAAACTGCTTCTGCTTCTCCTCAAAAGCACTTTTTTTCCTTCCAAAAGCTTGGCCAAACACCTCAATTTTTGGCCAAAAGTGCTTTTGGCAAAAAAATAAAAGCACTTTTGGCCAAAAGAGCTTGGCCAAACATGCTATTAGCCANATATTTTTTGTACAATTAACTTATAATAAAATTAACTTATAATTTTACATAAAAATAATAAATGCACGAAAATTAATTTATCAAAATTATACACCAAGGTTAAAATATAATATTAATATTAAAAAGACATTACATAAATATAATTAAATATATATAAAGAGATAAATTAAAAGATTAAACAATAAAATAATAATAAAAAATTAATAAATAGTAATAGGGGAGATGAATAGTATACCCGTATTTGAGGGAACACTATCATCCCCCATTTTGGGGACAAAAATGGGGGAGGGTTGGAGCAAAATTCCCCCAAAAATTTCCCCCATTCTGTATTTGTATTTGTGTAGCATATATAACAGGCTTCTTGAAGTTTGAAGGACGGACTGACGCGGGTCTCAACTCTCACGTGTATCCCACTTTGCACGCAGCACACCACTCACTGTGTGTGCCTGTGCTGAGCTGCGTTTCTTCCCCCATCTTGCCCTGACCAATTTTTCCCGAAATTATTTTTGTCAGATTCCATCTCTTTTGATTGAACGTTCCTTATCATTTGCCTCATCGATCCATTTCTGGTTCCGGGTCCTGATCATAACCTCAATTCTTGTTGTAAGTTTGCCTAATTCCTGAGTTTTTACTATGTCATATATCATATTCTCTATGAATGTGTGTGTGGTAGTGTCAGTGATTTTCTAAAATTGTTTCGTTGATTTTATTTTTTCTTGGTTGCAAGATGGGAAATTGATGTGGTATTAATGGGATTGTTGCCTCTGCCCAAAGAGGTGAAATCTTTTTGAGTCTTTCTCGATTTGGGTTTTTAGTGGAACTAAGAAATCTATCTTTGGTACATTTTAATTTGCTGGTCACTATTGGGTTGCTTGATATTTCATTTCTTGGTCTACTTTTGGCTGAAACGTCTTTTATTTACTGTTAATCTCAGTTTGCACAGTGAGTTTTGAGTTGTTTTCATCTGCTTTTGAATTTCATTTAGTTGCCGAGGATAAGCAGATGCTGGACTTTAAATTGCTGTATTATCATGCCAGATAATGTAACTGTTTAATTTGGAGGTTTTAGTGACTTTTTGATTTGTTATTCTGTTCATAAGGGAATGGAGCATCTTCCTGTTGAGGTCATTGGCAACATATTGTCCCGGCTAGGAGCTGCACGAGATGTTGATTGCATCTTCTACTTGCTGGAAATGGCGAGAGGCTTGGAGAAATCATCTTTACACGCTCACTTTTAATTCGGATGACTGGCCTCTTTATCATGAGCTCGCACGGAGCAGACTAGATATAATTGTAACCCGGACGATTTTCCAGACTAACGGACTGTATGGATGATGTGGATGAGTTTTCTGCTGCTCCGGTGATTGCTTGGCTAATGTATACTAGAGAAACCTTGCGTGAGTTATGTTTGACTAAAAGATGTCAAAACCTTTTCGATTGAAACAAATTGATAATAATGATGAGATCAATCTTAGTCGAACATAATAAACTCCAGATCTAAAAATGAATCAGAAAGCGATGAATAAGATAAAATATGAACAATCGATCTTATTGATGTTTCTTGATACAGTGAAGATGATTAATTTACATGATATAGTGAGGATGATCAACTTGCATCCTTTCTTCTAAGAGAGCTGCTGAAGAGAGAGAAAGATAGAGAAAAAAGAAGAAGAAGCCCCCTTTCACTTGGGGGATTCCTCCTATATATATATATATACACATATATATATATACACATATATATATATATATATATATATATATATATATATATATATATATATATATATAGTTCTGGAGTCCTTGCTGTATTCTCTAGTCAATGTGCCTCCATACCACGACCATTTTCGTTGTTACTTGAGTACTGTAGGTAATTAGATCGGAGCAAGTCATGATGTCACTTCCTATCCTGCCACTTAGGCGGGATCCCAGTTGGATCGACCACAATGGTCAGATTTTGACCAATACAAGTTACACTATAATGTCAGGACTACTCCTAACATTAATATACTCGAGAAATGTGGTCGCCAGAGATTGGAAGTACTAGATCTCGCTCACAATACGATTACGAGTGTTGAACCTAGTTACCAAAAATTTCCTTGCTTGAGGTCTTTTTCACTGAGCAATGTAAGTGTATCAGCATTGGACCTCAGTCTTTTCCTCACAGCCTGCCCAAAAGTTGAGGTCTTGAGCCTCGTAAGTCTGGATATTATTATGTCTGATCCACAGGCCTCAATGGAGTTGAGTACTAACTCTTTGAAAGATATCTACGTTGAAGCCATTAGTTTGGATAAAATTGTTTTGGAGACTGATAGCCTTGAGAAGTTGCAGTTAAAAGATTGTACGCTTGAAGTCTTTGAGCTTGTTAGCAAGGGGAAGTTAAGACTCCTTAAGACTAATGATGTTAGTGTCATCCATCTTGATATTGGTGAGAGTGCCGAGAATCTTGAGATTGCGGACCTCAGCAATTTCACAATCATGTGGTCCAAGTTCCATCATATGATAGAAAAATCATCAAAACTCAGAAGACTGAGGCTATGGGGAGTTGTATTCGATGACGATGATGAGGTTGTTGATATCGAGACAATTTCTGCTTGTTTTCCTCAATTAAGTCATCTCTCATTGAACTATGAACTAAGAGAGGCAGCAGTTCAGTATGGATTGCAAGGTTCTTTTCAATTGGAAAATGTGGTTGGACGGTGATAAGTGACCTTTTCTCGCAGTGGGTTGCAGGGCTATTGGAAAGGTGCCCTAATCTGAGGAAATTGGTGATTCATGGGGTTGTTTCAGAAACCAAAACACATGAAGAATGCCATACATTTCACATCTTTTATTGTAAGGCTATGAGGAAGTATTTAATTTGAAGATAGATGTTCAGTTTGAATATGACTAACAACTGTACCCTGCCTCGGAATTCACATTTTTGTCAAAAGTCAATAGCTCAAGGAGGTACATAATCCTTCTATGGTGGCTGTTTTTGTCATTACATTGATACCATACTCCTCCTTTTTAAGTTGAAGTTGTTCTTCAACATTGTAACTTACCCTATTCTTTCGGTTCAAATTCACATATGTTCACGGTTATGGTGTGTAGGCTATACTTATGACTTTTCTGCCTTAATTATCTCATTCTTTAATGGGGACCTACAAACCGATATATGAATGTATATCATTTCAAGATTATTTTTAATGGGAAATTTGCTAGCAAGGATTACTTTATATGGAAATTATCTACCTCAGAATTGCTAGAGGTTTATTTATAAAGCCGTATTGCTTGCTTAATAACCTTTATTGGAGTCATAAATAAAGTCTCTGCAGCTATCGTGTACTCGTCTTTACTCTAGCTTTGGAGGACTTTCTGAAGTTTTCTTTTGAATAATCTACTTGCCCTTGGAGGGTGGAGTATTCCTTTTTCTGACGAAACTTTCTTCTGTTTGAGAAATGATGGGGTTAGGTTGGATGAAATCACCAAATTTCTCTGAACCACAACCCTTCTTATTCCCCCTCCACGGGGCATGCGTCTTTGTTTTGTTTGATGGAATTGTGTTCACCTTCTTCTTCGTCTGTGTTGCTCTTTTATTTCTGACCCCGATGTTTAGTGAAGATCAGAATGGGTATTCCAATTAGTTTGCTTTTTGACCTGATCGTGCTGAATTACATCAGGAGATCCGCTCCTTTGTAAGAGGAAAATTGTGCTTCATTTTTGACAGGAGAATGAACTGAAGTAATATGTTTTCCTGGTTCCATTCTCAGCTATTTTCTCTTAGTCTAACTTGTGGAGCTGTGCTATGTTGAAGAGAGGTAAATGGGTGGGGTAGAAATTATTTCATTATCGTTTTTTGAAATAAAAGAAGAATTATTTAGCTTAAAACCTACTGAAGTTGGAGAATGTATAGGAGTTAAATGTGGTTAACACTCTTTAGTTACAAGATGTAACAGTAATTAGTTTGACCTTATTACTTATATCATCAGTAGTAGAACATAAATGGTGAAGTTAATGTGATATGGAAATGATGAGGTCTGGTTTGAAGTAGAGATGTTAAATGTAATAAATTGTTCAGACTTGTGACGGGGTCAGAAAAAGTAGATTCTAGAAGAGTTCCAAAACGAGATGTCGAGGAATTACTTTCCTGCCTGGATGATTCTTTCTTCCTTTGATTGCCTTCAAAATGAAGACAGGAGGTTGCATTGTGTTCAGAAGGCAAGTGAATGCAGTTGAGGTGAAATCGTATCTTTTTTATTTTTTTTATTTTTATATATAAGGTGGACTTTAGTGTTGTTTCAAATGGGAGATTCGCTGCGTAAAGAGGGTTTATCAGAAGATGGTGAATCATCAAATTGCTGTAAAATCTGTTACCAAATTCTTGATTCTTGGTTGCTCATGTCTGCCTCTAGATTTTTTAGCCAATGTTTGAATATAATATCTCACGATTTAAGTGAGGACATAATGGTCAATAGCCAAAAAGAAAGAGCAAAATGGCCGTAGCCCTAAAATAAGAAAGGAGCATCAAACTTAAGCAAATCAAAGGGGCCTTGGGGAAAGGAAAAACGCAGCATTGGAGCTTCTGCCAAGACAGATGCTATAGCAAAATTTTGGAGCAAACAAAAAGATAAAGAGAGGAAAAAAAAAATCCTTTTCCTGCAACAACGTTGAGCAGCAATAAAAGAAATTAGAATCAAGGTGGAATCTTCAGCAATTAGATTCTTTTAAAAGGAGAAATACAAAAGGCATGGTCACTTGAATCAACAAAGAACAGAGCCAACACAGAGAAGAAAATATAGGAAATGAACAAGAATGGGAAGAAGAGAATGAAGAACTCAAGGTAATCCTTTTAGACTCCAGACTTATTGGTTTCTGTATGTCATGGGAAAATTAGGTATTGAGTTTTGATGGATTGAGATGAGATTACTAATTTAAAAAAAAATTAGAAAAATAATAAGAGAACTCATGGAACTTTACATGAACCGAATGAATGAATAATGTGAATGTTCTTTAGTTAGAAGATTATGGATTTGTTCAAGTTACCCATAACATGGGTAAATATAATTTGATGAACTGAGAGTAAAACATGAAATTTCGAGGGTTGAATATTTTAAATTAGTTATAAATTAGCCTAAGCAAGGAAATTAATACGAGATCGATATAATGTGATTATAGATTGATTGAAGGAAGCCATATAGATTGCTCGAGGTGACGAGTTTAATTTTTCGACACGAGTACTGTGAGTAGTAATCTTACCGCAATTTGTGTTTTTATAACCTGCATGGTTTATGCATTATTTTGAAATTAAAATGTGTTACCGAATGTTTGAAATTGCATGCGGGACAAGTCCTTTACTTGATATGGTACTGAATAGTTTACTTGAGATGTTTATAGTTATTTAAAATGTTCTCACTATTACTAGACATATTTTACGGTTACTTGAGATATGCTTACCGTTACTGAAACTGGATTACATAATTTGATAAGAATTGAAATGCTCTATACTATTTTGAAAATGCGTTCATGTGAATATGTACTGTTTACAAAAAAAAGTACAAATGGGGGGGACTTTGAAGGATCCCGTAGCTAACGGCGGATTCGTTAGACCTGGTGCACCTTGTATTTACAGATTACCGATTACAGTTATAGCCCTCGCTAGTGAGAAGGTAGAACTAGCATACAGTTACGATTTTCCCTAGAGTTGTGTCACGACCCCAAAACCGATCCGGTCGTGATGGCGCCTATCGTGAAACTAGGCCAGCCGACACAATTCCCGAATCAAACCATTATTCTATAAAAGTCATTTTTTTAAGCCATTAATTAACTAGAAATCTCATACCATAAGTCTAAATAATCAGTGCGGAATAAATACACAAGCCCAACATCGGGGTATTACTAGTCATGAGCATCTACTACAACTGTCTGACAACGTCAAGACCAACATGGCCGGGAAAAAAACAAATCACAAAAATACTCTAAGGAAGAATAAGGAGGGAGAAAAGCAGGGCTGCGATTGCCAGACAACTATCTTGCTATCTCCGATGAACCTGCCACTAAGTAATCAACACCCGCCACCGGGTTCAGAAATACCTGAATCTGCACACAAGGTGCAAGGAGTAATGTGAGTACGCCAACTTAGTAAGTAATAAAAGTAAAGAAAGGCTGAGCAGTAAGAAATCACGTAATCCACGTCATAGCACCACAATGGGTATAGTACGTTTCCAAAACAGGATACAAATCAATCATCTCGTTAAACTCCAATTTCAGTAAAATCCTTTGAAAAATGTCTTTCTAACAGCTTCAATAGAGGTTCAATGTAGTTCATACTGAAAGTGATAAAAATTGTAATCGGCCCCTCGGGTAAAACATAGTTCGTATACAGCCCCCTCGGGCAACATAAATCATATACATCTCATAACAAAAAATCTCAGTGGAAATAACATAGCCAACTCGGCGATTAAACTCCGAACATCTCGTAAAAATCCAGTTTCAGTGAAAACTGTTTAAAAGCATTTGTTCGACATTTTCATCAGAGGTTCAGTACAAAGAGGAGTGAAAACAGTAATTTCATAAAAACAAGCCCCTCGGGCAAAGCATCACTCATATATATATATATATATATATATATAGCCCTATATATATATACCGTCCGTACGACGACGACGTNACGACCCTACGGGAAAGACACCACTCATATATATATATATATATATATATATAGCCCCTCGGGCAAGCCTCTCAGTCACTCAGGACTCAACTTTCACCAATCAGCACTCACACTTAGCACTCACGCTCAATAAGTATCTCATAATAACTGCTGCGGCGTGCAGCCCGATCCATAAATATAGTTGACTGCGCTCACTGGGGGTGTACAGACTCCGGAGGGGCTCCTACAGCCAAGTGTTATATCGCTGCGGCGTGCATCCCGATCCATATATATACATATATATAACGCTGCGGTGTGCAGCCCGATACATAACTATCCTCACAATCCAGCCCTCGGCCTCACTCACTCATCAACCTCACAAGCCACTCGGGCGTCTCAGTGCTAACTCAGGGAACTCAGCCCAAAACACTTTCATAAATATTAAAATAGAGTGAGGAACAAGATTTAACAATAAACAGGTATAAACCATTACTGAGGATAATGCTTTCTATCAAAAACAATGTGAAGATAACAGTAACATGCCCTTGAGGGTCCAACAGTATGGCACAGGGCCCCAAACATGACATTCAGCCAAGTTAACAGAATCATTTCTAAAACACATAGATATCATATAGAGTTTGTCAAAATATTCAACTCTACAGTTGCCACGTGACGGACCAAGTCGCAATCCCTACGGGTGCACGCCCACACGCCCGTCACCTAGCATGTGTGTCATCTCATTTATCAAAATAGTACGAAATTCTAGGGTTTCATACCCTCAGGTCTACATTTACAATCGTTACTTACCTCGAACCAGATAAAAATCTACTCCGCAATGCCCTTGCCTCTCGACTCGGCCTCAAATCACCCCGAATCTATCCAAAATCAGAATCATAACACCAACAAAGCCCACACCAAAATTACCAAATTTCATCAAAATTCCCGAAATTGGCCAAACCCGACTCCCGAGCCCGCGCCTCGGAATCCTATAATAATCACAACACTAGAATCCTTATCCTCTCATGAGTCTATGCATACCAAAATCATCAAAATCGGACCTCAAATGGCCCCTCAAATCCCCAATTGAACCCTCCAAATTCAAGCCCTAATCTCCCAATTTCTCCCTTAATTTTCTCACTAGAACCATGATTAAACAACGGAATAATTGCCATAAATACACGATACAAGGCCCAAGTAGCTTACCTCACTGAAAACACTTGATTTCCCCCTTCAAATCACAGCTCCCAAGCTCCAACTCGTTCAAAAATGGTGGATAAAAGACTAAAATTTGCGAAGATGGCCTTTTATACTTTCTGCCCAGCGATTTATACACCTACGGTCCATTACCCGCGCCTGCGGGACCGCTTCTGCGGTCCAACCAACCGCATCTGCGGTATTCACTTATTATCCCTTAACCGCATCTGCGACCTCTTACCCGCACCTGCGGTCTCGTAGGTGTGTTCCTTCTTCCGCACCTGCGGCTCCTGGCCTTCTCACCTATGGCCGCATCTGCGGCTGCTTCCTCGCTCCTGCGGACGTCTCACCTGCGGTTCCCACTCCGCAGGTGTGGTTATGACAGCTGAAGGAATTTTCAGCACTTCCTCAAATCCAATCCTTGATCCCTCAACCTCCCGAAATCACCCTGAGGCCCTCGTGACCTCAACCAATCATACCAAAAAGTCACATATCATCATTCAAACTTATACCAACCTTCGGAACACTCAAAACAACATCGAAACACCTAATCACCCTCGGATTCAAGCCTAAGGATTCCAAAACTTCCGAATTCCGCAAACGATGTAAAAACCTATCAAACCTCATCCGAATGACTTAAAATTTTGCACACACGTCACAAATGACACATCGGACCTGCTCCAACTTCCGGAATTCCATTCCAAAGCCGATATAAAGATTTCCATTGCCGACCGGAAAACGCTGAATTTTCATTTTCACCAATTCAAGCCTAAATCTACCACGGACCTCCAAATTACATTCCGAATACGCTCCTAAGTCCAAAATTACCTAAAGAAGCTATCCGAACCATCAGAATTCACATCCGAGACCTTCTACTCATAAGTCAACATCCAGTTGACTTTTTCCAACTTAAGCTTCAAAATAAGAGACTAAGTGTCTCATTCCATTCTAATAGCCTGTTTGGCCAAGCTTATTTTTGGCCAAAAGTGCTTTTTTTTTTGGCCAAAACCACTTTTGGCCAAAAATTGAGGTGTTTGGCCAAGCTTCTGTAAGGAAAAAAAGTGCTTTTGAGGAGAAGCAGAAGCAGTTTTGGAAAAGCAGAAAAAAATAGCTTCTCTCCAAAAGCACTTTTTTGAGAAGCACTTTTGAGAAAAATACACTTAGAAGCAGTTTTTTAAAGCTTGGCCAAACACTAATTGCTGCTCAGAAGTGCTTTTCAAACTAATTAGCCAAAAACAAACTGCTTCTCACCAAAAGTACTTTTGAGAAAAGTACTTTTGAAAAAAAGCACTTCTCAAAATAAGCTGATTTTTGCAGTTTGGCCAAACGGGCTATAAGACCACTCCGAACACAACACAACCAACACGATATGATCAAATACAACTGAACAACACATAAGGGAGCAGAAATGGGGGAAACGGGGCTGTAACTCATGAAACGACCGGTCGGGTCGTTACATGGGAAATCCGGGTCGTGACAATTAATCTCTGCACCACAGAAACACTTTTAAGGATTAATTATCAAAATTAGCTATAATATGTATGTAATGAAAATAACTATTTCAATAAATAATTTATAAGAATAAAAGAAATCTTGAATCAACTATTGAATCAGAATAAAACAACTTAGTCAAGTTCAAATTGGTTCTTTTAATACGAGGTTCAAAAAAATTTGAAAAAGTTGAAAAAATTAATTTAAAATACAACAAAAGAAAAAATAAAGAAAAATGATGAAAAAACACAAACGGGGCAGGGCAAAAATTTGAGAAAATAATAAATAGGGCAGGGTAGTGCGGGTCAAAATGTTAGCAGGCCAAGGCTTGCTCTGCCCCGCCTTGCCCCGCCCTGTTGCCATCCCTAGCTGGTAATGATTTTAAGCTATATCGTCTTCTTTTCTTTCCCAATGAACGTTTGTCAACCTACATCAATTATAGATTATTAACGATGAAATTATGGCTCTAAGACATGATTCCTAACTCGGACATCAACCTTAGATTATCCAAACCCCAATTCACAGCCTAGGGTGCTCCCCGGGTTAATATTTGAGCAAAGTAGGTCTCGACACAAAGGATATCCAAAATAAATATACTCTAAATTCTCAAGTCTTGATGATCGTTCTTAGTAAATTTAATGTTAAAAGCAATGTACATAACGCTCTAAATTGACCAATAACCCAAAGCAGCTCTTTATCTCGTCTATACCACTACTAGAATTCCTGCATAAAGCGACCAAAATTTAGCGACCAAAGTTGGTTTGCCAAGAAAAGCGACCAAAGTTGGTCGCTAAACTGGTGAAAATAATAAANATAAAATTGGACGGCGTGCCACACGATCCCATTTCATAATATATAAATATAAGTGGACGGCGTGCCACACGATCCCATATTATAGAGTATAAGTGGACGGCGTGCCACACGATCCCGTTTCATAATATAAAAGTGGACGGCGTGCCACACAATCCCATATTATAGTTCAAAATATCTGACTTTGTAAAGAAGGCCCCATTTGGGCAATTCGACAACATAACATTTTAACCCGGCAAGGGTACAGCTAACAGCCCAAATATCCCGGCAAGGGAGAATACGTAATAATATTCTACACGTCCCGGCAAGGGAATAATCATAACACGCCCTCTTTTAAATCACTTCTTTCTCTACTATCACATTCTTGTTCGAGCCAACGCTCCAAAATATATCAATCACAATTCTTCCTCAACCGTTTACATTATATGAAATTTATTGATTAGACAAGGTAGTAGTGTCACATCATTCGAATTAAAAGCAATTAAGACTCACGGTCATGCTAGACTCCGGTGCATAGACAACTGTCACCATGCTTATACACCGTACTCCACATTTAGCAAGTAGCAAATAGCATTCTAATCCTATTCCCTCAAGCCAAGGTTAGAACAAACACTTACCTCGGTCCAAAGAATAGCAATCAATCCTCAAATACCGCCTTTCCTCTACAATCCGACTCCGAAACAATGGTATCTAGTCATAATTAGTTCAATAATATCAATAAGGGCTCAAAAACATAATCTCATAGCCTAGAGATGAAACTCCAATCATTTTCCCAAAAATACCAAAATTCGACACCGGTCCCACATGGTCCAAACACGAGGCTCGGACCAAAACCCAATCACCCATAACCCCACGAGTTCAAATGTATAATTTATTTCAAGATTCGACCCCAAATTGAGGTTGAATCACCCAAAATTCTCAAAACCCTAACTCTACCCATAACCCTTAATTTCTACTTTGATTTCATGATTTAGGCTTAGAAACTTACTAATTAATGAAGAAAAAGTGAAGGAAATAAGTGGGAAATTACTTACTCAAGTGATCTTGAAGAGTGCGGGCTTCAATGGAGTCCTAAAGCTTGGGGAAGAAGAGGGTTCGTGAGAAAAATGCCTAAGTCCCGAAACTATTCTGTTTTGAACATTTTAAAAAAAATCACTGGGCGTATTTACTCTATGCGATCGCAGAAGGAGGCTTGCGATCGCACAGGGGAAGGGAAAATTGACCATTGCGATCGCAGAAGTGGTCATGCGAACGCATAGAAGAAAAGGGGCTGTGCATACCGGGGTTGGTTTAATGAAACGCGATCGCGGAAGCTTAATGCGATCGCAAAGAACGAAGGGGCTAAGGTACGCGATCGCAGAGGAGTTCATGCGATCGCATAGAACAGAAAATGGACCTGATCAAGTAATGCGATCGCAGAGGGCAATTTACCTGGATACCAGCAACAGCAGTTTTCTGCAATTTTTCTTAAGTCCAAACACCCCGAAACACCTCCGAAAACACTCCCGAGCGCTCGGGGCTCCTAACCAAACACACACACTAACTCAATAACATCCTACGAACTAACTCGAGCGATCAAATCGCCAAAATAACATCAAAATCAATGAATCAAGCCTCAAAATCATCATTTTTCATTTAAAACTTCAATTTTTAGATATTTAGGTCCGAAACACGTCGAATGACGTCCGATTTCGACCAAACTTTACAGAAAGCGCTTAGCACATATTTAAGACTCGTACCGGGCGTCGGAACCAAAATACGAGCCCGATACCATAGTCTTTTAATCAATTTTCATTCCTATTTTCCTTAATAATTTCAGAAAAATAATTTCACAGAAAAATTCATTTCTCGGGCTCTCGACCTCGAAATTCGACTTCGGGCATATGCCCGAGTCTCATATTTTCCTACGGACCCTCCGGGACCGCCAAATCACGGGTCCGGGTCCGTTTACCAAAAATGTTGACCAAAGTCAACTTTAGCAATATTAATATCAAAATTCTTCAAATTTTTCACAAAGTTCACATATTTCAACATAAAAGCTTTCCGGCTTCGCGCCCGGACTGCGCACGCTAATCGAGGCAACTAAAAGCGAGGTTTTTAAGGCCTCGAAAGCACGGAAATAGGAAGAAATCCGGTGATGACCCTTTGGGTCGTCACAACAGGTTCATGCTATTGTCGTGTCCTAGCCTCGTCACTACTTCGCTGAGGTTACACTCGGCACTTACTAGTATATGGGGTCGATTGTACTGATACTGCACTCTGCGCTTTCTGGGCAGATTTCGGTACTGGACCTCGTTGATCGGAGTTGGGTTGCTGCCTTCAGTCCATCAGGAGACCCAAGGTAGATCTGCCGGCGTTCGCAGACCCTGGAGTCCCCTTCCATTTATCTTAGTTTTCTCTGTTTTCTTTCATTTCGAGAACAGATGTATTTTCTTTAAATCAGTATTTGTAGTAACTTTTAGAAATTCATGGATTGTGACACCAGATCTTTGGGTAGTCGTGTATTAGTGTTTAAACTGTTATAAAATTTTTGCACTTTTTACTTGTTTTAGTTTAAAATTATTGTTAATTACTGTTTTGGTTAGTGAATAGCGTGTTAAATCTTTATCTGTTGGCTTGCCTAGCATTCTCAAAGTTAGGCGCCATCACGATCCCGATGGTGGGATGTCACGACCCCAAACCACCTCGGTCTTGATGGCGCCTATCGCAGTACTAGGCCAGCCAAATTCAACATCTAAATCATAAAAGGGTCTTTTTCTTAATTCATTTACTAATCATATACGATCACAAATCTTTCATTTTAATAGTTCAAAATAAGCGGAAACAAATATGCAAATTATCAAACACTGCCCGATCCCGGTGTAACTAGTCATGAGCCACTAAAATACAGTCGGATACTGTCTACTCGATACAAAATGAGTCTGCTAAATAAAACACTAAATGATAGGAAGGAGAAAGGCAGGGCTGCGGACGCCGTGCAACTACCTTGCTAACTCCGAAAAATACTCTGAAGGCCAAGATCAGCTCTCACTCGGATGCTCTGGCACCTGGATCTGCACACAAGGTGCAGGGAGTAACGTGAGTACGCCAAATCAGTAACTAACAATTATAAATAAAGGCTGAGTGCAGTGACGAGCATTTAAAAGCATGTACATATCATAATATGAAAACCTCAGCGAGAATAACGAGATCAAATCAGTGATTAAATTCTGAACATTTAGTAAAAACTCTAGTTTCAATAGGAAAGTCGTGAAAACATTTGTTCAACATTTTTAGTAGAGGCTCAGTATAGAGAAGAGTGAAAGCAGTATTTTAATAAAACTAGCCCCTGGGGAAAAGCACCACTCATATATATATATATATATATATATATATAGCCCCTCGAGCAAGCCTCTCAGTCACTCGAGACTCAACTCTCATCAATCAGCGCTCACGCTCAATAGGTACCTTATAATAACCGCTGCGCGTGCATCCCGATCCATATATCCCTGCGGCGTGCAACCCGATCCATATATATAGTCGACTGCGCTCACTGGGGGTGTGCAGACTCCGGAGGGGCTCCTACAGCCGAAACGCTATATCGCTGCGGTATGCAGCCCTATCCAATATCGCTGCGGCATGCAGCCCGATCTATATATCGCTGCGGCGTGCAGCCCGATCCATATATCTATATAATATCGCTGCGGCGTGCAACCCGATCCATAAATATATATAATCCTCACCACCAGGCCCTCGGCCTCTCTCATTTATCAACCTCACAATCAGACCCTCGGTCTCTCTCAGTCATCAGCCTCACAAGCCACTCAGGCTATCAGCAAAACAGGGTGCTCAGCCCAAAATATTATTTTATGCATAAAAACAGAGTAATAGCGACTGAGTTATGAAATCAGTAAAACGTAGCATGACTGAGTGTAGATATTAAACCAAAACGGTGAGGAAACCGTAGTAGAAAGCCCCTAAGGGTCCAAACAGTTGGCACAAGGCCCAAATATGGCATTCAGCCCAAAACATAGTAATATTTTCCAAAACACAATGATACTAAATAATTTTCAATCAAATACGCGACTTAACAGTCGCACGGGACGGACGAAGTCACAATCCCCAACAGTGCACGACCCCACACTCGTCATCTAGCGTGTGTGTCACCTCCAAGTAGCACAACGATGTGAAATCCGGGGTTTCATACCCTCAGGACAATATTTACAATCATTACCTACCTCAAACCGGTCCAAACTCTAGCCGCAATGCCTTTGCTTCTCGAATCGGCCTCCAAATGCTTCAAATCTAACCAAAATCAGTATAGTATCATCAATATACGCTAAAGGAACAAAGCCCAAGCGAAATAATCAAATTAACCAAGAATCCCGAATTGCTCAAACCCGGCCCCCGGGCACACTTCTCGAAATCCGACCAAAGTCTGAAAATCTGGCAACCCATTCAATTACTAGACTATCCATACTAGTTTCACTCAATTCCGACTCCAAATCGGCTTTCAAATCCCAAATATTCATTTTTATGAAGTTCCACAATTTTTCTCCAAATTTTCACCCCAAATCTCTACTCAAATGATGAATCCAACGTTATAATCTTGTATTTTAGCCAAAATTGAGTTAGAATCACTTACCCGATGGTTTTCTTGAAAATCCCTCAAAAACTCGCCAAATCCCGAGCTCTCTAGGTCAAAATATGAGATAAAACCCCAAATCTCGTATTTATAGTGCACCTTTCGGATTCCCATCATCGCTGACCGCGGAAAATCACCGCTGACCACGGTAAATCACCTCTGACCGCGCTTCTGGTGGATGCACAGGCAGGCCTTAGTATTATGGCCATAACTTTCTCTACAGATGTCCAAATTATGATTCTTTACCTTTCTGGAAACTAGACACGAAGGGCTACAACTTTCGTTTTTGAATCATCTCAAAATTCCTTGTATATCAAAAGATATAGCCTTCCGAAGTCGGACCAACGAACCTGCGGATTCTACCCTGGAGCACCTCAGCGCTCCCTTCTCCGTCTCAGCGAAAATCCATCACCCTCAACCAAACATACCAACACATCCCATAACATCATTAAAACTTAGTCGAGCCTTCGAATCACTCAAAACAATATCAAAACACCAAATCAACTTCGGATTCAAGCTTAAGAACTTAGGAACTCTCAAATTCCACAAACAACGCCGAAACCTATCAAATCACCTCCGAATGACCTGACACATGTCACAAATGACACTAAGAACCTACTCCAACTCTCGGAATTCCATTCCGACTCCGATATCAAAATTTTCCACTGCCGACCGAAAATTACCAAATTTCCAGTTTCGCCAATTCAAGCCAAATTTCACCACGGACCTCCAAATCACATTCCGGACGCGCTCCCAAGTCCAAAATTACCCAACAGAGCTAGCCAAATCATAAATATCCAAATTTCAAGATCCAACACTAAAAGTCAAAACTGGGTCAAACCTTTCAAATTTAAAGCTTCAAGTTGAGAATCAATCTTCCATATCTATTCCGATTAACCTGAAACCAAAACCGACGATTTCCATAAGTCATATTACATCATATGGGCCTAGGCATGCCCGAGAACTGGCGAGCGAAACGCAAATGCTCAAAATGACCGGTCGGGTCGTTACAAGTAGGGACCTATAGTTATATTTGGATCCTTTTACGAAGGGGTCCACACAGTGATACAGATTACATGATCCTTTCTTGGAAACCTCCCAAACATAAGGAATTGATATGACACAGTGCATACCGAGTTTATTACCGATTTATTAAATTGATTTTTGTTACAAGAAACACATGATGAGACTGATTTTTCTTACCGTTTTGAAAGGGCATTTTATTTTTATGATAATTTCTAAATTTTATTATACAAGCATGTATTTCTGACTTGCCCCGATCAAAAATGGTTGTGGTTAAGTGTTATTACTCTCTGAGCTAGCGTCTCACTCTCCGCTATTTCTTTATATAGAGACATCAGTTGACGCGAGCGAGAATTTCGTTAATTAGAGTACACGAGTTGATACTTCCTAGTGAGCCCCGGACTTGTTTGTGTGGGCGAAGAGTTTATTTATTGTTACTGTCTTTTCTTTTGAACTCTTAGATTCGCTCCATAGTCATTTTTATTAGTGTCATGAGTATTCATTTGTTATATTGGACTAGTTACTAGTATTGTACTTTCTTTCCATATTTATGAGATGGGCTTAGTATTATTTTATTGGTAAGGTTGGTAGTATTGGGGGAAACTCGTTTTGGTTAGTTCATGAAGATTGTGGTTTATTTAGGTGAATATTGGTTGGTTGTTAATTGTTTATGAGACAGGACAACTTTTGGATAGTCCTAAAATAGGGGAAACTCTTGCTGATTTTCTGTAAAATATCGATGAGGCTTACTTGGGAGCATTTGCTCCTAAGTGTCGGTCATGATCATGAATTGGGTCATGATATTAAACTTGTACAATACTCTTTGTCTGGGATGGCGTGTGTTGCCTAGAACATTGTATTGGAGTGGCTTGGTCACTTTTTATTCCATTGTAGTCCTATATTATTAACTTTCATAGCATTACTCATATTGTCCTTTTATGCGATTCCAGATTAGGTTTGGCAGAATCCTCTCATTGAGTATTATGGTTTTAAACTTGAAATGGTTCTCCAGTCCCCATTCGATTACCTGATCTAATGTTATTTGTTTAGTGTTCTTTTACATTAACATCTTATAGCTGTTTTCCTGCTATATACTTCTCTATATCAATTACTGTTTCTTTTTTACTTGGTATAATATAGAAGTGGGTGATTTGAGAAGTTCAATTTGAAACTATGAAGCATACTTTATTCCTGAGTGATCATTAGAACTGCAGCATGAATTAGATGGATTTACAAGGAACCTTTTAAGGAAGTCATCTGAATGTTTAAACGAGTTGATTTTTATGAGCTTACATGGATTTCGGATTCCATTTATAACACTTGCTGATACAGGAAATAGATCTGCTTATGATGCCTTGAGATATGCAGGAGGTGAAACATCAAGGTAAACATCAGCAGTGCTATTTGCTATGCTCATATGCACTAATTAAAGGGGAGTCTCGGTGTAACTGGTAAAGTTGCTGTTGGCCCAAGTTCAGATGAAGTTTTGAAGATTGACAAAATAAACTCAGTCATGAACCAGGTCCATCATGTGAGACACAGTGTTGATATGATTACACATGTGACATACGTGTGAAGAAGATAAGTCTCAAGGATCAGCAACAATATCTTCTGAGTTGATCGAAAAGGTTGCATAGGATAAGGAGTTGAAGTCTCCTTATGTAAAGAGAACTACATCCGGATCAAGGATAAGGATTGGAGTTTGAGTTGTTCTAGGACTCGAATTTGATGAAGGATCACCAATTCGAGTTTTAATCAAACTCTGATTACTAACTCTATAAATAATAAAGATTGTTCTCTTTACAGGTGATTGCACATACGCATAAGCTAAACTAAATTGAGAGCAAAAGAGCTAGGCGAATTTTGCTCTTTTGCAAGCAATTTATGTGCGATTCAAGTGTGCAAATCTAAAGCTACATGAACAAAGAGTGAATAACCAATTCCATTGTGTTTTTCTTTATTTCTAGTTCAATTGTAGTAGGTTTTTCATATTGTACCTTTCAGCTTTATCTAGAAGCAATTGTAATAGGTATATTGAGTATTCAAGTTAGAGTTAACTTGAAGGTGTCGCAACAGTTGAGGCTGTGTGCTACACTGGAATTAGAGTTTAATCCTTAGGTTTACAAGAGTTTGTAAATGCTGTTTTTGGCTCAGTGATTTTACTGGAAGTTTGGGAAAATCCTACTGAGCGGTAGGTCGTGGTTTTTTTCACCTTTTGAGACAGGTGTTTTCCACGTAAAAATCTCTGTGTTCTTTACTTTATGCACTCTTAAATCCGCAAACAGTCATAGTAAGTACATCTAGAAGAACCAGGTTCTTCTAGTGCGAAAATTAGGTACCACACAAATCACCCCCCCCCCTTGTGTGGTATTGACGTTTAGAACATCAATTGGTATCAGAGCAGGTTATCCTTGAAGAGGCTAACCCCTTAGGAAAAGATCAACATGAGTGCACCACCTGGGAACTGGGAAGGGCAATCCACTGCCAGGCCTCCACTTTTCAATGGTCAGTACTATTCTTGGTGGAAGAACAGAATGAGAGATCACATTATAGGGGAAGATTATGAACTTTGGGACATAGTCACTGATGGTCCCCTAGCAACCACTAAGAAGAATGCTGAAGGAATTGATGTGCCAAAAATAAGGGCTGATTGTACTGCTGAGGACCTAAGGAAGTGGGAGAAAAATGCCAAGGCCAAGAAGTGGCTTGTATGTGGTCTAGGAACCGACGAATACAGTAGGATCTAAAGTTGTACAACCGCTAAGGAAATATGGGACACTCTGCAAGTGGCTCATGAAGGAACACCTCAAGTGAAAAGATCAAGAGGAACACTTCTGTATTCTCAATATGAGAATTTTACTATGAAGGAAGGAGAAACTATCCAGGAGATGTATACTAGATTCACCACTTTGACAATGAACTTGA